>NW_021620060.1:428862-470744 GCF_004785775.1 Grammomys surdaster | reverse complement strand
CCTCTCTCTGCCTCTCTCTGCCTCTCTCTGCCTCTCTCTGCCTCTCTGCCTCTAAGGGCTTGGATTGTATATATGCACCATTACACCTAGTTCCCCTAAACAAATTCTTTATAGTTATATCTGCAGTCTTAGGAGTGGGATTATGAATCTTCTCTTTGTGTTGTACCATATAATTAAAGTTTTTACAGAAGTATTACCTACTTATAAAAACACACTGACAGTTTTCTATACTGTTCAGTGCTTCTATACTAAATGCATCCAAAAATAAAGTAAGAGTGCCGGGAGCTGTCCCTGGCTTGGTGGGAGGAGAAGGTGATCTTCTTTCTTCTCCTCTCGTCGGTTCTTCTTGAGGCAGCCGAGGTGGGTGGGAAGAGCATCGGCAGTGGGTAAGACCTAGGGTTAGGCTACTGTAGCTGGCCTGCCCTCTGGTATCCTCTGAGGCCAGAAACTGCAGTTTCTGGCCACTAGCACCTCAGCCCAAGGGACAGCAGAGGATTAAGCAATGCCTTTGATCTGTCTCTGCTGACACTGCCAGGCTCTAACTTAGGTCTGTTAGTTTGAGGCCACAAGGAAGAAAAGACACTTAGAGAAGTTATTATAGTTTATTGGTAAGTATAAAAAGTTTCCTATGAAAGCTATCTAAGGGGAAAAGTGGAAAGGTCCTAAGTGAGGAAAGGGAAAAATTTCTAACAAAGGAAAAATTCTAAGTGGAGAGATTCTAAGCAGGGAAGAAAGAAGAAGGAGAGGAGACAAGAGGAGAGAGAGAGGGGGAGGGAGGGAGGGAGGGAGGGAGAGAGAAAGAGCCAGAAAGAGTGGGAGAGAGAAAGGGAGGTGAAGAGAGGAAGTGAGTTGCTAACAAACGTCCCTTTGTCTTATACATCATTCAGAGTACCTGATCACATGTTACAAATTTCATCACAAGTTCACACCAACATTCAAATCATAAATTGAAATAGAAGTTTACAACAGAGAATGTTTACATGCATATCCATTAGGAGTAATTATCTGACTAAACATCCATCACCTGTCTAGCTCCACAGGTTCACTGAAGGTTTAAAACTATAAGAAATTAGTGAAGTTTTGTATAGATAAGCCCAGGCAATATTTTCTCTTCTGTCCTAGCACCTATAATAAATTGTGAGTTCCCTTTTAGTGACCTATGGTTAATTGTTTTACAACCACTTTGGAATGTGCTCTGAGCAGGAGAGAGTCTGGTTACTATCTAAGTGCTGTTAGACAGCACTAACTGATGACACTTCGGAGACTGGCAGAGTTCTCATAGCAGTTTTGACTATCAGAAAGGGACATAATACCAGTCCCACTATAAAAAGAGCTAAATAATCATTGATATAATATTAGGAATTCTTATAGGATCATCATTAAGACTTAAGAAGTCGTCTATTTGTCTATATAGCATCACTACAAGATAGTACATCTTCGTGGGTCTGCAGAGATCTGCTCCAAAGGGGAGTGTTATTGCTTAGTGATTGTTATGTGTGTTTAATAATAATAATAATAATAATAATAATAGGAAAAGCATATTAATAGCAGGATCTTTCCTAAAATATGTCCAGCATAGCCTTGCTGATGTGGCACACTTGTCTCAGATAATAATCCGAGGCAAGCATTTCAAGATGATCAACTGCTAATTATTAGATTGTCCTATTATGGCTCCTGACATAAGAGGAGAGCCATAATGGGGGCTTTGTTATCCACAATTCTTAGTTATACCACAAAATATACCTCTTGTACTATCTTCCAAACAGAAGGTATATGAAGAGGGTTGGTCCTTACAGAATTCAACAGGTCATCCTTTTAACTTTTGATTCACTTATCTTGCATTCCTGTGAATGAGTAAGTATGTCGAGGATTCTTAGCCTCACTGGGATTAATGAAGAGATTTTTGAACTGCTGATGATATGAAGCCAAAGTAGTATAAGGACATACATCACATATTTCACTACGCAATAGGGTATGTATGTGAGGAGGAGAAACTATGAGCAGCAGTAGTAACTTGTAATGTTTTCTAGATGAAACCAAGTCGGGTAACTTCTCTGTAAAGCCACAATACCTGATATTTTCACACCCAGTAGAGATCATGTTAGCATTGAAACTGATCCTTTTGTTGTTGTTCATTCTAAAATTAGGTGAACTAGTTGGAATGTCTGGAATATTTACTCTGGCCACCATAGGACTTTTTCTAAACTCTACAAGTTTTAAACCAGGAGTTGAAGCATTTCTCCTCGAGTGAGTGGCTCCCCTGTTTTGACTTTGTTTTATACACTGAAAGCTTTGAAATAACAACAGTAACTGTATCAGCACGGTGTGAGTAAATCACTGGTATATAAAATATCCCACTAATTTTTCTGTAACATTCATTGATGCATAATTTTAGACAAAGCAGGTCACCGGATCTTGAGTTTATAGTGGGTATATTTTTCCCTTAACTCATATCCCTTTTAGTGAAGATTTTGGTTGCTATATCTTTATGACTCCAGCCAAATTACCATTATTCCTAGTGTTGTTGATAAACATAAAGTCCTCTGGCTTTCAATTTCCAATCCTTCTCCTCTCCTATGTACTGCTTACCATCTTACCTGAGCCACTTATTCCACAGACATATAAATAACTATTGTATAATCTCAATTCCAGGAATCTATTTAAAATATAACATTCATCATGCCCTATTCTTAAAGGTAGCAGAAATCTAAGATGATAGTGGTAAGTCCTACTGCTTACTACAAGAACCTAGAAAAGATTCACTCTACTGTTCTGACAGAGAAGGCATCTCTAGTTTCCATCTTTTTTCTTTTCTTTTTTTCTTTGTTTTGTTTTGGTTTTGGCTTTTCGAGACAGGGTTTCTCTGTGTAGCCCTGGCTGTCCTGGAACTGTGTAGACCAAGCTGGCCTCGAATTTAGAAATTTGCCTGCCTCTGCCTCCCAAGTGCTGGGATTAAAGGTGTGTGCCACCATTGCCCAGCTTCCATCTTTTTTCTGATTCTCTCTGGTCCCCTATTTCTCACAACTCTGTAACTCCTCAGCCAAATCATTGATGCTATTACCCATAACTGTCACACTCATCTTGTTATAGACTTGATTCCTCCTTATCTAGGCCACTCTAACTATTGTAAGGCTTTTTATCTCCTTTACCTAGGAACTTAGGCATTTTCATTGCAAACTTGCGATTTTTGTCCCCTGGCGCCTCTGTACTAATTTCTACCATTCACCACCTTCTATCACCACCACATTCTGTCAGTTAACATTTTATTATTAGTGATTTTAGGACTTTTATTATTTTTATTAATAAACTATATAAAATTTATTAAATTTTATTAATAATTTATATTTAAAATTATTAAATTGTATTAATAAATTATATATAACATTTATTGAATTTGATTAATAAATTATATATAATCTATTGATGAATAATTTTTATTATCAGTGTTTTCAAGTTACATGAACCATGGTGTCTGGGTGTTCAACTACTCTGTTATGTCATATTGTATATAACTGCAACCTAAATATTTCTTTCAGACTAAATGGAAAAAAGAAAGTTACTAACTTACACCAATTAATTTAAATTGCTTTTGAAGCCCATGTTTACCTGCATTACTGTTCTTTTCTTTACCATTTGCTTTATCATATATTGAATGTTGATATATTCCTCCTTCATGTTTATTTCATTGATTACTGCATAATATTTCATGTAGGCAATACATAAACTTGTAAGTTAACTACAACTCTATTTTATTCTTCTCAAAAATGCAGGTTCTGTAACTGCCTGTCCTTTATTGGTTTTCTTATGGTGTTCACTTTCACTGGACTTCTAATCCCTGCACACACATATTTATATATATCATTTTCTGATGTATATTATTCATTAAACATCTACTTCACACTGATTGTCTTAAGGTAAGAATGCCATGTGAGATGTGTGTATAGGAAATTATCTGAAGAAAGTTTTATAAAATAAAGAAATGATTTTATACCTCAGCCTGAACAGTTAGCTGACCTAAACTTCTCAAGTGGTCATTGGCAAAGTAATGCCCAGGAGTTGTATCAGACTTTAAATGAATTTGAGAAAATGTAAACACTTTGTAAAATTCTGAATATAAAATGTTCGCAATCTACTAAGACTACTAAGAGGCAGCTACTATTAATATTTGGCATATTTCACTCAGTAATTTCTATCTTTGTACAAGGACAGAAACTTTACCTAAGAGGAGAAATTGTATCTTGCAATTTTTGCTCAATATTATGTTATCATTTCTTTGAATTCAAAACTTGAAATGGAAACAGCTCTTTAAGAAATTAGAGTTAAACCCTCCTTGTAAATCCCCCCAATAATTTTTGCAGTCTGCTTATTCCAGGCTTAAAAGACAGAAGAATCTGCATCAAAAGGAGACACAGACTAAGAAAAGAGGCCATAGCTGGAGCCTCATCTGTCACTCAAATAGTTAAAATTCTACTTCCATCTAGGGGAATCAAGTGGTTGATATCAACCAACTACTCGCACATATTTATCCCAGCTGATCATACAAAATCAGTGAACAGGAATGACACAGGGCATGAAAGAGAACTGAACAATACAGACAAAATGAGCAAGATGAAAATCTACAAAGCAAAGAAAGGGAGGACATCACCCCCTGATTTTCTGCTTACCACTTCTTATTGTGGCCTTGAGCTTACCAATGGTCTAACTTTCATCTTCTACTTATAGAAGCACCATCCACACATGATGTGAAATTACCTTAGCACTCAGCAGTGCAAAGACATAACAAGAGCCAGGCATTCTTTCTGTGTGTGCCTCTAAGACATACACCTTCCTTTGGAGCCACAACAACAGTGTGTAAAAGTTGGCTCACTGGGAATACAGTAGAATAAAACAGATATGTCTAGAACAAAAATAACTTAAAAACTCTTTTTGTTTCTCAGACTTTTGGTCTTTCTGCTAATGAGCCCCATTTTGTCTCGACTTGGTCATGGGTTCAGCTGGCGCTGGGCATTCATCATGGTCTGGAGTGAAATGAAGGGAACACCAAACATAAATATGGCCCTCCTACTCGCCTACTCGGACGTTTCTCTTGGTTCCGAGAGGGAAAGATCTCAAGTAAGGAAAGCTATGTTTTCTTATTTGGGTATTTGATGGGAGTGCTGTTCAGCATTGATTTTGTAAAGCAAGCTTCCCCCACGCCCCCTGCAGGGGGAGAGGGGAGAGGGGTTCTCAGTGTGTGGTCTGATCATTTGGAAAGAGTTGTGAATTCCCCTATAGGGATAGCCAAGAGACAAGGACTGGAGTCTGTAAGACTGGAGAGAAAGATCAAATAACTTTCATTCCCTTACCAGCTAGAGACACTCAGCCTCCTTCACAGGTCTAATGGATTTCAGATGATGATGAATTAAAAACAATAAGTCATTTTAAACAGCAGCTGTTGCAAGACATACACTCAATTGTTTTTACTTATTTGTTTTAGAATCCGTTCATTCGAGGAGATAGTTAGGTGATAATTGGCTCTATTTCCTTGTACTGCTCCAAATGCTTACCTTAATAATTCTAGAAAGCAAAAACATTTGCCAGGTAAGGATGTCTAAGTAATGTCCTAACAGAGCATGCTAGAATGTTTCTCCCTTTATTGCGTGTTAAGGCAAGATAATTACAAAGAGCTTTGCAGACCCCAAGAGGGAAGACACTGTCCTAAAACTACTTTTTTTTCTTAAAACATGGCTGAAGATGCAGATGTGCAAGAATATAGTGAGTCACCATACCACTTCTTTCATGCTTGATACCCAATTTCCCTACTTGCTACAAACATTTGTTAGCATGTAACAACCTAGTTCAATTTATAGTACAGAATACATTGTAATAAATTACCCTGAACACTTACTTAATATTTTTTTTTCAATTCTAGATATTATTTCATGGAGTGTCAGTATGTGTAATTACCCTGATTGTCAATAGATTTATTTTGCCAATGGCAGTTACTAAACTAGGTAAGCCCTACTGTTTACTATGGGGAGAGAAAAAAAATATTCCAAATACTTCAAAAAGCGCTGATAAGAAAAGGTCCACCTAAATACAAGTGTCACTGTGTTTTCTAATTGAAGAGGAAATGGAATCAGTGTATAAAATGCATAAATCATTCAGGCTAATAGACTTATTTTAAAAGATTTTTATGTTATCCTAGTATAGTTAAAGGGTAGTATAAGCTCATCCAATTATTCAGAAAACTTTTTTAGTAAGAATGCTCTAGATAGTAGACACTGTTGTGAGAAGTGTTACATTATGAAGATGCGTAAGATTTCTTAGCTGGCAGAGTTCACACCGGAATAAAGAAAAACAAGCTGTGAATAAATCAAATAAATTTATGAGATTCACAGATACACTAAAATATGTAAGCTATGTGCAAAATAAAATAGAGACAATGAGAGGTGCTGCTTTCCTGAAGAAACTAGAGACTGTGTGTTCAAGGACAGAAAACACCAGAAGGGTGTGACCCTCAGGGAATAGGGCAGGTAATTCGTCTGACTTGCTTATTTGCCCATACGACTATGGACATTGTGTTTCAAGAACTTCAGTGCAAATGTCTGAGAAATGAGAGAGCCAGTAGCATAAGTTCTAATAATATGAAGTGGTGCTCCCTTATGTGGAAGATGAAGATTAGACATTTTATAAGCTGAAGGTCACAGTAGCATAAACTCCAAAGAGGAAAAACATCAAGGCACAAACAGTGCTGTTTCCTCACCTAGAAAACTGGGAGAAAAGACTCACCCTGAAAATAAATAAATATAGATAAATAAATAAAATCGATGGATAGAGACTAGTGAATACAAAATGCTGAGTCATCTTTCCCTAGCATGTAGTAAGCGTTCAACAAATATTCACTATTGCTCTTACGGTTGGATCTTAAAAGGAGCCTGCAAGTACAAAAACCTTGAACTGCTAGCATTCTTGCCAGTAAAGAGTGTATGTAGAATCTTTAATGTTTAAATCTAAACATACTTAGTATTAGGGCTGGGAGATGGGTCAGTGGATGAAATATGTGCTGCACAAGCATAAAGGCGTGAATCTGGATCACTAGAAGCCAAAAAAGAGAAAAGAAAGAGCCAGATGTGGTGGCATACACCTATATCCCTAGCTCAGAGAGACACATACAAGCAGATCCCAGGATCCTGCTCCCTCATCAGCCACCGTAGCCCACAAAGCCAGCTCCAGGTCAGAGACCCTGCCTCAAAAACTCAGAAGAGGAAATGATTGAAAAAGGCATATCAATGTCAACGTGTGGTCTCCACATGCTGCCACACAAGAGAAGTGTACCTGCAGACATGCACACACACCATACACACACATGCACATGCACACATACATGAACCAAAATTGATTAGTGTTGGTAAATAAAGAACAAAAGGATATTTTATAACTCATACAAAAATGATGTCTTTCTGCTGTTTGTGCAATGTGCTCTTTGCCCTAAGGTCTTCGTGATGTCATGTCAACAAAATATAAATCGATTTATTATACATTCCAACACTTTCAGGAGCTAACCAAATCGACGGCCATGGCACTCAAATTTGACAAAGATCTTGCTAATGCTGACTGGAACATGGTTGACAATGCAATAATACTTCAAAATCCATACGCAGTAAGCATACGATAGTTTTCTATTCCACTAGAGTAAATATGAATGCCATTCAGTGTGGATTAAATCGTGTTAATTCCAATTGAAAACATTTATAATTTTTACATAGAGAGGTGTATTGGCAACTCCTTATTTTCTGTAATAATAATGAGAATATATTAATACTGTGGTTATTGCCATGACAAAGTAGAAATCTCAACCGATCTGAATTCATAAGACATACATGTAAATTAAAAGAAGAGAGCAACATGCTGGCATTGCCTTTTCAAGATATTGTAAAACCAGAAGAGCATGAGCCTCAGACCGCATCCTCTGACACAAGATCAGGAGTGAGAATAGTCTTACAATCATAATTTATTCACAATTTATTCTGGCTATTTGTGTGCTAAGCACTGGCTACAACCTAGCATATGGTTAGTTGCATTTTATATAAAATAGTGGCCCATGTCAGCACCAAAACTTTATCTGTGTTTGAAATAGCACTTTCTATCTCAGCAATACTTAAGAATCTTTTAGATCAGACTTAGCCGTTTTAAAGCACTCAAGACATCAGCCTGGGCTACAAGAGAAGCTGACTCAAAAAAATACAATGGTACTCACCACAGCACTGAGTCACGGCTGCCATAAGAGAAAAAGTCAATTATTCCTGGATCTTCCCACGGTCATTCTTCTCTTCCCATGTCCTGTGAAGTGTAGCTTTTCATTGTCGTCTTTGTCTGGGTTACATGTGAAGGGCCTGTTTTGAGGAGTGCAGAGGTTTGGTCTCTAGGAAGTAAGATTCCACGTTCATTTCATGTCCATTATCTGTGCTTGAAGATATAGCTCGGGCCTCAGAACTGAGTCCTGTCCAGGAATCCAGCTGTTATGTCTGCTTAGACAAATACTGAGTTCATTCCAAAGGTTTCTTCAGTTTTACTGCATCTCTGATTAGGGCATTTTACTGACCTGTCTGCATCAGGATCGCCTGGAACACCAGTGATTAAGCTCCCTGAACCTCCCTCCCCTCCGGGGAGTCTGATGCCCATTGTGGCACCAGGCATTTTCACCCCACTCCCCATCTGGTCATAAGGAAGGTCCCAGGCCACGCTTGACTAGTTTCAGAAGCAAATGATCAGGTATCAGCATTGTCCCCTTTGTGGTGAAGCCCTGGTGTGATTACTGTGTTATAGACAAGACCCAGGCCTCACACTCAGAAGACCTAGCTTATATTCTAGCTCTTAATTAATCACTTTTTTAAAAGCAGTGGACAGTAGTGGAAGCCTTGCACTAAGCATAGCTAAGTCAGAGAAGGTGGCTGTAATCCCCATGCCTCAGTCTCCCTTGTGAGTGGAATTATAGGTCTGTATCTGTATCCCTAGGTCTACCTGTCATTGTGAGCAAATGATTTTTCTCTAAGTTTCAGCTTTTCTCACTGGCAAATTTTCCACATTTGCATCTCTTTAATACATGTTTACTTTGGTTTTGTTTTTCTGCTTTTGAATGATTCATTTAAACGAGTAGTTACCAAGCTCTAAGGGCAGCAGACACAGTGATTGCTACCCACCAATCCCAGTTCTGGCACAGTGAGTGATGCCAATGTGCACATTTCCAGCAAGTGTTGCTGAGGCTGTTGGGGGACCACACAGAACCAGTGTGACTGTATATGTTTTAGCTTTTACAAGCATTCCATAATTCCATAGAGAGAGAAAGGTATAAATCTTTCCCTAATACATGTCAATCATTTCATCTCCTGTAGAACTGAGCAGAGAGTAAGGACACTTGAGCAAATGAGGAGCAATTGAATATCTTTATATATCTACGAGACTCTGTAATTTTCCAAAATTAATTAATGTGACATAATAGACTGTTTTGCTAAACAATATGTTAATAATCGTGCATTACATTTGTGCTTCTTTTCATTGGCTTTATTAGTTGAGCCAAGAAGAAATAACGGAGCATCAGAAGGTGAAATGTCCAGATTGCAACAAGGAAATAGATGAGACCCTCAACATCGAAGCCATGGAGCTGACCAACAGGCGTCTCCTGTCAGCACAGATAGTTAGTTCTCCACTACACTCCTCTAAAAATGCTGGGGATCCAAAACTGTCCTGAACAGCTTTCCCTCCCTTGATATATCTTGATTGCCTCCATCTGCACAACTCAACAGAGGCATGCTAGCACAAAGGCTAGTACAAAATGCCAGCATTTGGGGGGAATTCAGAAAAAGAGTGGTAGAGTGAAAGAGTCTAAAGGAGTAAGGAAAATGGAAGAAAAAGGAAAAAAGAAGAAAGGAGGGATGTATGGAGGAAAGAAGGAATGAAGGAGGAAGAGGAAAAGATGGAAGGAAATCTCAATATATGCATTATCTATAAAATATGTATTATTTCCAATATAGTCTGTGTTATAGACTATATATATATATATATATGTATATATATATACACACACATATGTATATGTATATATATATATATATGTTATATATAGGGACTATGTTATATTCCCTATATATAACATAAAAAATATTGGGAAGAATATATAATAATATATACTATATATGCTATATATGTTTTTATAAATACTATATATTTATATATTATATATACTATATATTATATATTAGACACATAATATACAATACACAATACATGATAAAGTTATATCATATATCATACATCATACATCTTATATCTTATATATTAATTATATATATAAAGGTGTTTAGTTTGAAAATTTCACAGATGCAAATGGCAGCCTTGAGCTGTGTTTAATAATAGCTGGTTCCATAATACTAGCGTCTCCAATTCTAATCCAGGCATTTTCCACCAAATTCTCTAATAAATGCAGCTAGAGGCGATGGTGTCTTCATTCAAATGTCAGTTAAGGATTAGAGAAGCTCTGTAGTGAAGCCACAAACAAGACTCTAGGCAGTTGCTCTTAGCCTAGTTTCAGCTTTCTCTCCAGGTTAGGATCTTGAGCACACACTCGACTCGCACTTTCCCAGCATCCATGTTTATTCTCCTTACGTGCAGGGAGACCCGTGGTTTTCAACTGTTGCAGCCGTTTAGGATTCTAACCCTTCTGTCTCCTCGCCCTACTTGGGAAATGGGCAGTCTGTAAGCTCTGAGTTTTCTCCCTTCTGCAATAATCAAGTTAGACATGTTCTCTCGTAAGTCCCCACTTACTCCAACCTAAGCACTTTGAAGCATCAGTGTCATGTCCATAGTGGATGAATAACATGGCTACCAGACACTGAATCCCACCTGCAGACTGCACACTTGTCACACTAGATTAAGTGTTACCATCTGCAGGGCAAGACTGTCCTCTCTCACAGTTAGGTGAGTAGTGGGAAAGTTTTTGTTGTTTTTGGTGTTGTTTTGTTGGGGTTTTTTCAGCTCTTCTTTCATTAGCTTTCTGAAAGCTGATGCTCCAGGGAGCCATGGTCCCCAAGGATAATGTAGAAAAGATGTCACCAGGGTTTCTCCCTGAAACTCTCTATAAGCAGCTTCTAAAGCAAAGACAAGAAAATGCCCCTTCTAAAATATATGCCAGCAGAAGCGAGGGCAAAAAATGTGGGCCAGAAGGAAACTGGAATAGGAGAGGCAGCAAGCAGACCACAATTTCAAATAGAAGGGGATTTCGAAAGAAATCAAATAGGGCTGGTCTTGGCCTAACCCTGGATAATCAGGCCAGCCCTGATTGCCTTTTTTTTAGCTGTGATGACTTACCGTTTCCTTTGATTAGAGAATCAATCAGAAAGAGAAGTTTGAAATTAGTCTCTAACTCTGAAAAAAAAAAGGGAACTGCCTGCCACATATTGTTACAGGGCTCAGGAAATTAAAACCACTTTTCTAGTTTTTCTGCAAAAGTCCCCAGATTGAAACATTCTAGTGTAATAGAAAAATCTTTAAGCCAGAGTTTGAAAACACTGTGGACACATCAGTCACTTGTACAGCTGTATAGTGTAAATCTATCTGAATGCACTAGGCGCTCTCTTGCAATCGGGACAGCAGACTCTTTTCCTATTGTTTTTCCAAATGCACAGCTCAGCCTTCCCCATCCCCTGAAGTACAGCCATCCACTTCCCTCTTAAATAAGCGGTATCCTCAGACAGTCTATCTCCTGAAAGTCCATACCTCTGCACTCCCCTCCTTTCTGCTGCATGGCTCCTTGATGCTCTTGCCTGGACACACGGATGCAGACACGCTTTAGCCTGTCCATTGTTCACTCAACTTTGCCACAGGTCTCAGCTTCTCCAAGTGTGCTTACTACACAATTTCTGCCATTGCTCTTCTGTCTCACAGGTACCTGCCATATCTTTTATACATTTTGTTATTAAATTTCACTTTAAAAGATTTTTTTTCTGAAGGTAGATTTTTTATATAGTATATTCTTATTATAATTTCCCCTCCCCCAATTCCTCACACATCCTCTCTATCTTCTCACAAATCCATACCTGTCCTTTCTATATCTCATTTAAAAACAGGCAGATTAGTAATAATAATAATAATACAGAATAGGGCAAAACAAACAGAATAAAAGAGCCAAAGAAAAGCCCAAGAAACACATATAGAAGCAGAGGCACATTCACACACAAAGAAACTCCACAAAAACACAAAATTGGTAAACATAATATATAAATAAAAGACCCGTAAGGTAAAAACAAACAAACAAAAAGCGTATATATATAAAAGCATTATGAGACAAAAATTCTCCCAAAATACCACTGAGTTTGCTTTGTGATGGCCATCTAGTGCTGGGCGTGAGGCCTGCCCTTAAGTGTGGTTTGTATACCCAGTGAGGCTTTGCTAGAGAAAACTAATTTCTTCTTTTCAAGAGGCTATCAACTGGGAATAATTTCTGGATTAGGGATAGGAGCCCATGTCTACATTCTGTCTCAGTGCTGAGACTTGATCTGGCTCAGACCTTCACAGGTCCCGTGCATGCTGCCACAATCTCTGGGACTTCATAAGTACATCAGTCCTGCAATGTTTAGAAGCCCTTCTTTCCTTGGTGTGTTCCATCCCTGTTGGCTCTTACAAGCTCTCCTTTTCTTCTACAGAGTTCCCTTGGCCTTGAGGATGGAGATTTGATGGACACATTCTGTTTAGGAATGAATATTCCAAGGTCTCTCACTGTGAATGCTATCCTGCTGAGGGTCTTGGCCTTTGTTTGTGTCTACTTCAGACGGAAGCTTCTCTGATGATGCCTGAAGCGAGACACTGATCTGAGTACAGCAGAATGACATCAGGAGTTACTTTGTGTATAATTTCCTTTAGCACAGTGGTTCTCAACCTATGGGTCACAACCCTTTGAGCATCAACCCTTTCACAGGGATCACATATCAGATATTTACATTACGATTCATAACAGTAGCCAATTTACAGTTATGAAGTAGCAACAAAAATAATTTTATGGTTGGGGGTCACCACAACATGAGGAACAGTTTTAAAGGGTTGCAGCATTAGGAAAGTTGAGAACCACTGCTTTAGCAGAACAGTAGTATTTGGTTTTCCCTTAGGTTAACGGCCTACCTAGTCTCAGATTTTTGGTCAACCAAGCAGTGTTAAGGATGTAATCCATCAAATGGAGGGAGCCTTAAATCCAACAAGGTAGTGGTTGGTTACTCACACAAGCTTTGTGTTCTTGTTGTAGCAGCCTCTTTTGCGATCAGGTCACCATCATAGATCACATGGTTTGCATCTGGGTTGC
Organism: Grammomys surdaster; assembly: GCF_004785775.1. Taxonomy (NCBI): domain Eukaryota; kingdom Metazoa; phylum Chordata; class Mammalia; order Rodentia; family Muridae; genus Grammomys; species Grammomys surdaster. The sequence continues at coordinate 457,414 of NW_021620060.1, read as the reverse complement.
TGGTTAGCTTTCTTCTCTCTAGTATGCAGAGTACCTTGTAAAACTGTGAACACTATTCGGTAGAGGTGAAGGCTCTAGATAGGAATTCTCTCTACTTCCCTGTGCTCAATGAGTTATGTAAATGTCTTCAGCTATAAGTGTGTGGAGAGCAACCAATAGCATTGGCAATAGGGTGGGTTATTGGCAGATTTCCATGTTCCACCATTTGGCCAGCAACTCAACATTAGATGTAACATATTCCAAGCACTGGAGGTTTTCTTTGGAAGAAAAAGATTTCTAGTTGGTGCTTTCTCTCCAGTGTTTCTTGGTGATCCCATTTAGATGCTTTTATGTGTGTATATAACCTTCTACTGTATTAGGTTTCCTTACAATCTCTCAAATGACCCTTAGTTTTAGCTCTCTGTCTCTCTAGTACCTCCCTTTCCTACCTCACCCTCTATCTCCCCATTTGATCTTCCTGCTCATTCGTCAACCTCTCACTCAACCTCATCCATCCATAATTATCCAGGAAAGAGGGAAGGCTCTCCCTAGGAAGAAAAATAGAATACATTTTACTTTTAAATAAGAGTTCATTTTCCTTCGCAGGTAAATCTAGGAAAGTAGTCATATCAAAACATTGTGATTTGTCAATACGTCTAATACTGTATATCTAATACTGAATGGCATAACATGAGGTGGAGAGATGATACTCAATATTTGTTCATTTAAACCTATCTGAACAGTGTCTATGTTTTATAAGAAAAAGCAGTCAGGCTATTTGAGCATCTTAAGTCTGTTCTTAGCTAGGATAGCTCTTGCTGTTTCTGTTTTTATTTCCCTGCATTCCCCTCCCTGATGTCTTTCCTTCTTTTGTACAGAAATACACACTGGTTGTTTTTGTTGTTGTTGTTGCTGTTGTTAATTATGCCACTTAAGCTAACTTTAAACAGTATAATTATCTGGGCATGATAGCACATGCCTTTTGTCCAGCACTGTGGAAGCAGAAGCAAGCTAATCTCCCTGGGTTCCAGGTCAGTCTGGTTTACATAGTGAGACCCTGTCTCAAAACAAACAAAACCATATCAAACTTTATCATAAAAACTGTGAATATCAATAATTATTTAGCTACCTATTTCTAATTTAAATCATTTACCATAGATTAGTTTTTAATATATTTGTTTTTCTCATTTTTTCTCTGATTTCACTTTTAAAGATGAAAACTAGTATATGAAGCCCTGTTCAAAAGATGAGATCATGAAGATTAATTTAGCTCAGCAGTCCAAAAAATTTTGGGGTTTTTTCTGTAATTTTCAATATTTCAGGAAAACACACCATTCCAGAGCTGGTAAAACAAATGCAGACAACTCTCCTAAGGGTCTTGCTTCTATTACTGCTGTGTGTAACTCAGAATTGTATCTGTTTACTCTTTCCTCTCCCTATGTGAAAAAGTAGAGACTCAAGATGACTCCATGACCTCTGCAGTTCTATTTGTCTGTCCCTGAATTATTTTTACAATCCATTGCCCCTGTATCTTTTTGGATTCTCTCCTCAATTGTTTGATTACCGTTATTACGCCCCTGGTTTTTGATACTGTGCTTCTGTGCTGCGTTTTTGTTCAAAAAGAAATGTTCTTTTTCCCAGCAGGTTGCTCGCTCTGCTCAGGTCATTCCACACGCTTGGAGTCAATCTTCACCTTAGCCATCTTTACATGTTTCCTGTAATGTGGCCAATTTTCTTTCTGTGCTCTCTTTTCTTAGGCTGATGGTGGTAACTGGCCTCTTTCAATCTCAAAACTTTGTCATTCGGATCTCAACTACTTCTGGTTAATTGAAAGGATATCTCCTCTACTGTTGTACATTAGAAAAGGAAGTATGGTGTAGCAAAAGAGTCACACAGAACGGTGTTGTACTGTGTACTGATAAGAACCAATGCTCCAAATTCAGAAAAGTCTAGGCTTCTAACATTATCTTGAAAGTGCTGCCCTTTGCATCTGTCAAACACAGAGTGGACTAGATTCCTCATGAAGTAAAACATTTATAGTCTAATTAATTCAATAAGAGTTGCTTTCTATAATCAACTGTTTCCTTTTTTTTCTCTGTTTAGTGAAAATAATCATTTAAAAATTTACATCTTTCTAGTCTCTAACCACTTTGCCATTAACATTTCTCAGGTTTAATGGTATCCATATTATTTTTTACTTTCTCAGTTCTTTTTCCCCACAAATTACTATTTTTAACTTTAAGGATAATGAGAATATTATTTTAATTATATACTTTTCATGTACGTTAATGCTGTTTAAGGAAAAGACTGCTGCTCTATTGAATTCCTGTTGCTATAGAGACATCTTCAGTAGTGCTGAGGATTCAGCCGAGGCTCCTGGTATGCTAGGCAAGTCCTCAACCTCGGAACTTCATCCTCAGCCCCAACAGTAGCTTTGTAATCCCTCATCCTTCCAGTTAGTGGATTTCTCTTTCTAGTATAGGATCCTCCAAGAATAAAATCACTGTGATTTTCATCGATAGTTGTATACAAAACACCTGCTACAGATCCAGAAACCTTCCATTGCACTCCATATCCAAGTTTAGAAATGTGTCCTATCCAGTGATTCTTAGCTGTGAATGGGTCGCTTTTATTAGGTACAGCACCCAGTGGTAGTTCCCATAACCTCAAACATAGTCTCCAAAGCTCAGTAGATTGTCAATAAACAGAGAAAGGGTGGTTGTTTTATCTAATAGACAGGAGACAGCAGAGTTGGACTGTGAAATATTTGGGAACAAGGAATTAGAATGGGTCAAGATCATTTTAATCCTTCGGATTTTTAAATACCCTTAATAAGTAAGTTTCACAGTGGGGACATAGCTTGCAAAAACCCCAAAGTTATTTTTCAAATAATTCTCTTTCTTGGAAAGCTGATAAAAGACTAGAAGTTCCAGAGTTTCCAATTGACTTCTTCCCCCCAAAGCCTATATCTATGCTGAGGCGACATGGTGGCCAGAACGCTGTAGGAAGATTTTTTTTTCTGCAAGTATCCTACATCATTTAGGAATTTTGCCTTCTTTCTCATGTATTTTTTTCTATGAAGGAGGTAATAAGTTGTCATTGTGTCCACTGTACATATTAACTTTAATCAACACTTCTTTTAGGCGAGCTACCAACGACAGTACAGGAATGAGATTCTATCCCAGAGTGCAATGCAAGTGTTGGTAGGCGCCGCCGGAAGCTTTGGTGAGAAGAAAGGAGAGTAAGTATGTTGTCAGGAGAGGGTTTCTGCCCTAAGTCACTCTGCATGGGAGTTTTCATGCTTTTGTGTTGTAGGCCCCCGTTCACCTGGTATCATGTGCACAAACCAGCTCCTGCTCTGCACACCACACATTTGCACAAGCCAGCCCCTGCTCTGCACACCACACATTTGCACAAACCAGCCCCTGCTCTGCACACCACACTCAGTCTCCTTTCCATGTCCCAAACTCAAGTCTTTCTGGCTGGTGTACTTGACAAGCATCTCCTGAAAGAAATAATCCTTTTCTCTCTTTTCTTTCCCATGTCCAGAGCTAAAATGAATCAAACTGTTTCTCTCTTTAGCCTCCCTGAACACTTGCATAGGGGCCAAGTGTCCCTTAGTCTCTGCAGATGCATCTTCCCAGAGCATACCTGGCATAGTCTTTGTGAGCTGGTACTGATTTCCTTAGATCCTTCATCTAAGGAAAGCTGGTGTGTTGGAGAGCACCCTCAGGTTACCCTGGGTAGGGAAATGTATTATCTAATTGAGAGTAGGGGAGCAGTTAAACTGTACTGCAGTTGACACAGTGTCTACCCAAAGCCCAGACATACCTCCCAAACCTATGTCTTCCCCTGAATGCTGAACAAACTTAAATCCAGCTAAAATGATTCCAAGGCCTTTTCCAGAGCCTGCTTTGACATAGACACTTGGCTCATCATCCCACAAAGAAGCCTGGGCTTTGGTGCCCATATATCCTAAATGTGAGGTACCAACCTTGTGTTCAGTCACATGTGGTAGCCTATACAATAAAGGAAAAAGCTGTATATCAGAAGAGAATCATGGCTTATCCATAGCATGAGACATGCACAATAGATTTAAATGCTCACAGTAGTCCAAGCACAGACTTCTCCCAGGAGCACAAGAGTTTTAATTTTCAACCATATCTGTATGAATCATTATAACACTTTATGTGTCAAGGTAGAAAGGTAAGGTATATGTTATTTAAAATCTGGGTTTCTTAACGTATATTAAATATATCTGTGTATGACAGAAGAATCTCCATTTGTTCTTTAAATCCATGCCTTTCAAAAGGGTGGATGACCTCTGGAGAATTGAAGGAGCTGGGCAAATATATCTTTTTGAAACAATACAATGCCAAAGCTCTCGGTAGAGAAGACAGATATACAAAGCACAGTGGAAGCCTTGAAATGACTGAATAAATGTCACCCTAAAAACCTTCATCATTACATTGGCCTGGTGAGAGGAAGAGTGAGAAAAATAAAGCATCAGAGAGAGGGTAGGGGAACCTTGATCTTTTACCTTTAAATCAAGCAGTAAGGATGAAGCACCCGATGCCCAGAGGGCTGAGAAGGAATTGACACAAAGAGAGGGTAAAATAAATTCTTCATAAAATCAAGAGTGCTGGCTAAGTAAGGCCAAGTCACCATTTACAGATCAGTGCTACTCCAACACAAAAATTAAAAGAAATCTACAAGCAGCTTCCAGTAAGTGCCACCAAAATGCTTTGAAGCTCCTTGTGACATTGACCTCTCCAAGTTAACGTGTTTACCTTCTTATAGTCACTTAAACCCAACCACTTGCTTTGAAGGGAAACATGTGAGATGCTTCATGTACTCCTGATTTATCTCAGCCTGCCATAGCTATTTCACCCCTATCAACAATCATGTTGCTGAGATAATTTCTTCATTGCCGAAACAGATTATGGCATCTAAAATGAAAAACTCGATATCAAATATTTGAAACATGGTTGACTGTTAAGATTTCTAGTACTTGTAATACTTAATAATCTGAACTCTCTTTCATAAGTTGATCTCACAACCTGACTCCACAGATGTGTATCTACAATTCAAGACTTGGAGTCATGATGAGATGTCCTGTTTCGTCATTATTACACAAAATAGTCTTCCCGTGTTCTGATGGTACTGTGATGGACTTATCTCAAAATATTTAAAATACATTTAATGATTCCCACCCCCCTCTCTCTCAGATATATGACTCCTGAGAATATAAAGAATTATTCAGAAAGCAAGAAATTTCTCACCTTTATTAGAAAATTACTACTCAACTGGGTATATAATACTAAAAAGGATAAAGGAGTCCCATCAAGGTGAGCAGTCCTGACATCAGAAATGTGATGGTAACTTTTGAAAGTTAGTTTCTTTTTAAATTATAATCTAAATAACTTGATGTTGTTTATAATTTAATTCCTTACACGCATATGAAAAAGCACTTAAGAGAAGGGGAAATGTAAGAGTGACATATTTCTTGTATTGTGAGGACTGGAGTGTTTTGTATTTTTAAGTTGCTGTGTATGCTAGGCAAACATTCTAGTACTGTGCTAAACGTTCTCTTTTTAATTAACTATATAGTAATATATTTCATTATGACATTTTCATATATGCAATATTCATTGCTGTTGCCGACTCTTGTCACCCTCCAACTCCTCTAAACTAACTACTCTTCTATGTTCATGTCTTTGTATGTGTGTTGTGTGTGTATATCTGTGTATACACATGTGCATATGTGGCTTGTTCCTGTGTGTGCGCATATATACATATATGTGTGTGTGTTTGTGTGTATGCGTGTGTGTGTGTGTGTGTGTGTGTGTGTGTCCCAAAATCAGTTTCCTTTGGTTGTTGTCTTAGTTGGTATTTCTATTGCTTTAATGAAACTCCATGACCAAAAGCAACTTGAGTAAGAAAGAATTCATTCCATCTTACAGCTTGTAGTACATCATCCAAGAAAATCAGGGCAGAGACTCAAGGTAGGAATGTGGAGGCAAAAATTGATTCTGAGGTCAAGGAGGAGTGCACCTCGCTCTGGCTGCTTTTTTATACACCCCATGATCAACTACCTGCCCAAGAGTGGTATCACTCACAGTGGACTGGCTCCTTCCACATCAGTCAGTCATTGATCATCAGTCAGGAGAACACGCCACACAATTGTCCACAGGCCAATTCTGAAGGGAACATTTTCTCAATTAAGATTTCTTCTTCCAAAAGTACACAAGCTTATGTCAAGTTGACAGAAAACTAGCACTAGCAGACATAGTTGCACAGTTGTTTGCTAGAGCCAGAGTGGACATTTATTTGCAAGTACATGGCGGGTAGGAGTTTGTTTAGGGAACACTTGCACCTAACCTTTGTTTCTTTGAACTGGGTTTGGAAGAGGCAGAGATTTGTGGGTCTAGATACCAGGACAGAGGGTTATGATGGACCAAAGGCTTCAGCTCAGTTGGAGGAAGTTTCAGGTCCCTTGTGCAAGAGGAGAGAGAAAAAAGGTATTACGCCCTCAAAATGGTCCAACAATGGGCTAATCTCATCCAGTGAGGCTTACAATTATTTCATTTTCTTATATTTCTGGATATTTAAAATGATCCATGGATACTGCTAGGAAAGGAGTATCTGGAAAAACAACAGGCCTCGTCAATACATTCTCAAGCAGTTCTGTCTGCAATCCTTCCACATTTTTAAAAAAAAATCTGTAAATGCCCAATCCAAGAATGAAGAAGGGGAACCTGGTTCTTACAGGAGCTGTGAAAGGAGAACGATTACCAGGGTTTGTGGCAGGAGTCTGGGCAGTAGCTAGAAAGTCAGTGATCTACTGCTTACAAGCAGCGACAAATCTGAAGAAATGTTTCTCTCATTCTCCCATCTACTTTTAGCTGTTTATATATATATATATATATATATATATATATATATATATATATATATATATATCCAGAGAAAAGAGGTGACCCTCTACTCCAGACATTACAGCATGTCAACTTCTGCATGGCCTTAGTCGTCTAAGTCATCTGCAGATCTTGTGCATTGACTGCTGCTGTGAGTTTAGGAGTATAGCAGCTGTTAGACTGGAAGTCTGTTTTCTACACCCCTCTCCCTACTGTCTCTAACCCTTCTCCCATGATGTCCCCTTAGCCTCACAAAGGGGGATATAGATGCTCCCTTAGGACTGGACATTTAACAGTCATCTATTCTCTGTAAAATTGCAAAAGGGAGTTTCTCCTACCAAAGCTGACAGCAGCAGTTGCCTATGGAGATAAACACGGCCCTTTAATAGGCTTGGGTGGGTGCGTAATGTCCACTCAGTATAATGATAGCAATAGTTTCCCCATTAGGGCCTACTACCTCCCCATCCACAGGCTTTTTGACCAGATTGACAATTCTAGACATAAATTCCCTCGTTCAATCAGAAAGCAATTGATTGGTCTCCAAACAGTCTCACCACAGGTTCATGGGTTGGTCCATCTTGTCTGGCCAATCCAGACATTGTTTCACACAGTTTTCACAGCCGAGCAAGACTGGTCATGACATTTTTTTTCCGAGAAGCTTCATGCCACTTTCTGAAATGATGACAGCTAGCTAACAGGAAGGAAACTCTGTTTTGGCTTGATTTCTCTATATCCTGTGAGCAAGGCATTCGGGACAAGCAGTAGGGGCTTACCAACTAGTGTTGCTAGGCAACCAGGAGCAGTAGCAAGTGTATGTATTTTTTTTCCTGGGGTGGAGCTGAGGGGAGCCTCAGCAACACTCCTGAACAACAGTTCACAGGGAAGTATCCTGCCCTTGGCACAGGGATTTTCACTTAAAACCTTCTAGGAACAGCTTTATCCTCCCACACATGAGGTATTTCCAATGAAACCTTTTTTTTTTTTTTTAAATAGCCAATCATATTTGATCAAGGGTGCAGACACCTAACTAGTGAGATTACAGCCTAGAATTCAGCAGAGCTCTCTGGCTCCAGTTAAGCAGGGCTAGAACTGACCAAATAAGGAAAAACAATTCATATAATTTTTTAGATTAAAATTGTGTCTTCCCTCTTTTTATTTTTTCAGATACATATTTCTTCATGCATGCCATAAAATAGTCTTCACAAATGAATTTGAGTATACTGGATACCTAGCGGTACTAATGAGCACATATCCTATGATAATCTGTTGGATTCCCCGACTAAAAGACATCTATGAAAGCGAGATAAAATGTGCTAACTACTATTTTCTTGCATTTTATGTTCTGGAGGCTCTACTTAAGGTAATCTAAAATTTGTGCATATGAATGCATCATGGGAGATAAGGAAATTCCCTGACCCCATTTCAACATGAGCTGGACTTTTCTAAGGAAGAATTGTGTCTCTTCTCAGAGCACACAAAATTAATTTTTTTATTTATATAAGTATACTGTAGCTGTCTTCAGACAGACCAGAAGAAGGCATCGGATTCCATTACAGATGATTGTGAGCCATCATATGGTTGCCGGGAATTGAACTCAGGACCTCTGATAGTGCAGTCAGTGCCCTTAACCACTGAGCCATCTCACCAGCCTACACAAACTTAATTCTTTAAAGTGATCTTGAGAGTGATAGTAGAAAATATGAATGCTTTAGGCACTGACTCTGTATTTGCCAAAATAAAAATTCAAGCGATATAGGTCAAAGAGGTTCAGAGTGGGTTTAAGCTGCATTGATCATGTTCTTTTAAAATATTTTCACACAATACTTATCTTATTCTTTACCTCCCTGAACTCCTCCCAGATTCTAGTCACCTCTTCTCTCTCTCTCTCTCTCTCTCTCTCTCTCTCTCTCTCTCTCTCTCTCCCCCTGAAAATCAAACAAACAAAACTTAATAATACAAAACCAAAACAAAACAAAACAAAAAGCACACAGAACCCAGAGTCTGTTTTGTGTACACCAGCTGCTCTAAGACAGGAAAGCAAGGTTTGAAAACAACGACTGAAGGTTTGAAGACAAACGACTCTGAAATGGACGTGTTTGAGCATGTCCCACACGTGATGCCTTCTGTTAGTTTTACAATGTACTATAATAAGAGGATTGGTATACTTGCCAAGACAGTTTTGATAAAATATTAACATTTACCTAAGTCTTTAAGATATTAAAAATGATGTATTTTACATCATCACAAAACAAAATCAAGAGAAAAAAGACATCCTTTCTTCAACTTAATCTTTAAATCTTGAACCGACTTAATAAAATCTGGACTGTCTGAATTACTACTTAGCATCTCACATTTGATATAATTAAATAGTATAAACAGAAACCCTTGGGATTCTTGTGGCGTTTAGGGCTGTTTGAAATGTAAGGAACCTTGATACAGAATATTTTTTTATGACTTTGTCTTGCCTTCCAACTGCTGACCATTGACCACTCCAGTGCCATTTGATAAATCTGTCTTTTGTCTACACCTGAGCTGTATTGTTAAGCCTACATCAGTAGTCTTTTAACAGTTTTTCTTCACTAATGGGTGGCATCCTGAGTGTCCTCCACTCACTTGCCTGAGGGTGGTATTATTGGTGATATTTCTGACATACTGCATCCTAGGAAGGTTAGGGAAACAAATAATTGGTAATGCTTGCATTCCCTTTCGGGAGGTGAGCAGTGGTTCCTCAGCTGTATTTAAGGAGCAGGCCACTGAAAATTTGAATATGCCCAGTGATAACACAAATTGTTTGGTTTATGTTGTGGTGGTTGTTGTTGATGTTGTTGTTGTTGCTGTTAATTTGGCTCGGGGAAAGGTGTCAAGGACAGCAGGGGTTGAGGTGGACAGACAAAGACTGAGAAGTGAATATGACAGAGGACTGTACTCCAAAGAGTCAATCAAAATATTATGTTGGAGGAAAAAAAGCAGGAAACATGACAGTCTAATTTCCTTTTGTATCAACAGGTGGCAGCAATGAGGAAGGAATTTTTTTCACACACCTGGCTCCTGTTTGAGTTCGGGATTACCTTAGTAGGCATCCTAGATGTAATACTTATCGAAACAGACTCCATTAGTTACAATTTTGACATAACTAAGATTGTGGTCTTCATGAACGTGGTTCGACTCATTCGTATACTGCGCATCTTGAAGGTAAGGAGCAAAGGAAGGACATAGGACTTTGGCTTCCTCTGTCAGCTTGGATTCAGGGAGTGTCAGTTAAAAACTAGCTCAACAGGTTAAGGGAAAACATTTTCTGGCTGGCTGATGTTTAAGCCATTTAGCTACCGTTAACAAATCAAGTTTAATATTTTATGTTATGAATACTCACATTATAAATCAGTTTCACTGACAGAACTATAGGCACTCATGACAACAGCTTTCCCTTTTAGTGCAGAGTGCTTGAAAATCCGCATTTACATAGGTACAAGTGCATTGTAAGTAATGCTTCTTTGTACAGTTTGCCTGGGAGTTAAAAGATGAAAGTCATCAAAACAAATCACCACACAGAGCATGTCATATTGTAAAAATTCAGTGTCACATAAAATTACTTGCCTAATCAGTGTTGCTTTACCACATATGGTGGAAGTTATTTAGTTCTTATATGATTACATCAGTGATTGGAAAGTTGTTCCATGCTACGTCAAAAGAGGATGTTTGGGTACAGACACAGCATAGGCTGTTATGTCTTTCTTATACATCCTTAGAAATGCTTTGGAGACTAAGACGTAAACCAACCAGGTCTAAAGTCAGTTATCAGTATATATTTTTGTAGTGTTCTGCAGAACAATAAGTAACACTAGTACACAATTTTATCTATGGACACCAAGTCTACAGTATTCCAAAGTCTATAGTTCTTTCTTTCTAATAGGGAGTATCCCTAGACTGGATAAGGAATTCTGGATCTGAGAAAACTCTGGAAATATATTCAGAGAACTCTGGATGTTTATGTCAAATGACAGACCTTGTAAGTGGGAAGAGAAACTAGATGTAATCTTTATTCCTTTGAAGCGTGCTTTTAGAAGGGAAATGGCATAAGAATATATACATCTCATAAGAATATATGCATGTCATGAAGCAGGATGGCTGCAAAATAATTGCATGCTGGGAAATTAATTTCCTATAGCTTTGGTAAAGAGCCATCGCCACGTTGGCTTAGAAAGAATGTATTTGGGTTTCACAGAGACAAGAGTCTGTCGTAGATGGGAGACATGGCAGCTGGAGCAAAAGCTTAGGGCTGACATCTTGCACTGCTGTCAAAAAGCAGAGAAAGCAATTAGGCAAAGTAGGCTAAGTATAAACAAAAGCTATACAGGTAATGTTTAATAATAGTTCTTTTTTGTATTTTGTTTTTTTTAGCTTGTAACACCAAAATTGCTGCAAATAATAGACAAAAGGATGAGCCAGCAGATATCCTTTCAGTATGCTATACTGAAAGGCTACGTCCAAGGGGAAATGGATGTACTCAATATAATTGATCAGATTGCAAGTTCCAAACAGACTAAACAGGTGAGAGCAAACCGAGACATGAGGAGAAACCTCCACTCTTTTTACTACCGCATTGCTGACACACATCCTGTACTGAGTCCACATGTAGATATAGCCTCTGATTCCTGGCTTGCTACATCACTTACCTTACTTAACTAGAAAGTCTGTAAATACCAGTGCTATAGTAGCATACTAGGAGCTTCTTGGAAGGTGCCTTTGCATCCATGCAAAGGGCTCAACCCTCTCTTAGTGCAGGCTCCCGTATTAGTCAGGAACTACTCCAGAGTGAGGAATGGTGGGCACAGTGTTGAACAGTTTCCTCACTGTGCCCCAAAGCTCCTACCATTTCTTTCCATTTTTCTGGTTTTGACCCAATTAAAAACTAAGGAAAATAGAAGCCAGTGGTCTGACAAACAGTATTTAAAAAATCAACAGTTATCTACATGTATCCAGTCATGTGTTCTCACTGTGCAGATGAAAAATGGGGTCAAGAGAGATTCATTTGATCATGCCTACACTCCCTTGGCTGAGAAGTGGCAAAAACAGCTCTCAGCTCTAAATCCTAGAGTTTACTTTTTATTCTGTTTGAAGCAGATTAGTGTTTGTACTATGTAGGTGGTATGTAGCTAGGTAGAGTTCAAACCTGTCCTCATTGCAATTTGTAACACTTGAATGCCAAATTATATGTGCTAAAAGCATAGTAAAAATATTGCACACCAAATTCATGGCAGAACACAAAAATAGCATTTCTTTTCTCTGCTACCTGCAATTATAAGCCAATTTTCCTAAGTTTTCTTACAATCTCTCACAAGTAATACCTAGCAATAAGATTTGAGAGAGCAAAGGAGAAGACACAAAGGACTTGGGTCTCTAAAATATCAACACATTCTAGTTACAATTTCAATTCTCATACTTTGGTCAAATGTTCTGTGTATTTCTGATTGAAAATCATCTTTGTGTCCCTAATTTTAAAGCTCACTGCCTAAATTCTATTCCAATCCTTAAAGCATTCTCCATCCTGCATAAAACTACTTATTTTAATTTTATGTGCATAAATGTTTTGCATGTATGTATAACTGTACAATGTAGATGCCTGTTACTCATTAAGCCAGAAGAGGGCACCAGGTCTCCTGGAACCAGACTTAAGAACAGTTGAAGCTGCTTTGTGAGTTCTGAGAAATGAACCCTAGTCTTCTGAAAAAGCAGCAAGAGCTCTTAACTGCTGAGATATCTCTCCATGCCATCCCTTATCCTCTGGAATAAAGTTATCAGATTAGCTTAAACATCAGTTACAAATGCAAAACTTCTTTTAAATGGTTTATTTTTCCAATGAAGATGATATCTTTTTGTTCTATAGATACTGTTAAAGCGAGTAATGAGGAATATGGAATGTGCTATGAAAGAGCTAGGTAGGTACCTTCACTCTAAATATACAACTTAACCATCTCTTATGGTTATGACAATCTCAGAAAAGCCATAGCCAACATACCATGTGCATGTAGTTTCACAAGACGCCAGAAGAAGGTTAGACTCCCTAGGAACTAAAGTCAGACAGTTGTGAGCCTCCATGTGGGTTCTGGAAGGTGAACCTTGGTATTCTGCAAGATCAGCAAGTGTCCTTAGTCACTGATCCAACTCTCCAACCCCCAAAACCTAATTCTTAATAGTAAAATGGTAAACTTAAACAAACAACATGATTGAGTTTTCCATGCTATGTAATATTAGTGTAAAATTATGTTAACATATAATAAATGTATTAGTATAGTATTACCTCATCACACATGTTCTCTGGTTTTTAGTGTGTGTTCAAACAATCCACATTACCATACTAAGATTCTATATATCATTTGTAGCCTGATTAATTTCCCTTTCTTCCAAACCAGATACAACTTGTGCCTTCATGAGTGACTCAAAGAATATTGCCACAGAGACTCATGATTTATGGGTTGGAATCAAAATAGAGCCTGAGGGTCTCTCTGAGGAGTGCAGAGGGCTCAATGCCCACCTGGCAAGAGTGTCACCTCTGAATCATGCCAAGCTATACTTCTGGTATAGGGAAAATACTTCTGGTATAGGGTGTTTGAATAGAACAAACACCCTAATAACATAGGGCTCACATGCAAAAACAGGGCTTGGCAGGAAGTGGCTGGCAACCAAAGAACCCAGAGAGCCCAGGAGTGGAGCCTGAGAAAGCTGTGTGGCAAATAATCTCAGGGCAGAGAAGCGATCATAACCAAGGGAAAGCCCACATGTCCAAAGTGAGTGGGATGAGGTTTAAATGGGCATCTAGGAATCCAGAAAACATAAACAGAAAGGCACATACAAATGTGTCTTTTAGATTTGCCAAGAGCACAAAAGGAAAATGACCCAGAAAGAGCTAGCTATAGGACTTTATTGGAAACCATAGATGAACATGTAGTACATACTCAAAGGTGCTGTTTTGAACCAAACAAGAAAATGAATCATGAATACCAGACATGTGGCCTCAAGCATGCTTTCAGGGCCCAGCAGGAGTGGACCAGTGCAACCATTAGTTTAGGGAAGGGCTTTCCATTACTTTTCCATAGGCTCAGCACAAGTGTGAGTATTATCCAAGAAAAGGACAGTATCTCATCACTATTGGTGAGGGGCTGATAACAGAGGTGGGTTGCTTGCCCCTGGGTGAAAGTTGCACACTTTGGACTTAGAGGAGAATAGTTAGCTTTGGGTCTTCTCTTAAGACAATCTTCTCATTTTACCTGAAAATATTCCACTATTCTTCAGGCTACTTAGAGTATGATCATCCAGAAATCGCTGTCACTATGAAAACCAAGGAAGAGATTAATGTCATGCTCAATATGGCCAGAGAAATTGTCAAGGCTTTCAGGTCCAAAGGAATTATACACAAGCTGGAAGGCTCTGAGATTAACAAGGTGAGACTGTGAAATTTAGATGAAGCATGTAGATTTATGATGAAAGCCACTGAAAGGATGAGACTGGGATACTGAAGGTTTCAGCTCCTTTGTGCTCTGTGAATATGAAGCGTGTTCAAACTCACACTAGACGGTTGGAACTTCATGATGTTAAATGTGCTCCTTGGGATCGTCACAAAAACCTTCCAAAAAAGGTACATGAAAGAAAAAGAACCAACCCAAGTGCTTCACAAATAAAACTAGAGCAAAAACAGCATAATGTAGAACCAAAAGAATTATAAGTATTTTAAAAAGAAAAATAAAAAAATGTCAAAATGGCAGAAGAAAATCTTGTGGGGAGTTGGAAGAAAGTGAGGTGCAGATATAAAATTTTAAAGACAAATATTTACAGCTTATTAAGGTTCCCAAATGAAAGGCAAAGATGAGCAAGAAGTTTAGAACTAACATGATCAAACCACAGGCTATTTTTAGAAAATAAGGAAGTTGGACCTTTACCTAAAACCATGTAGAAAAGAATAATTCAAAATGAATCCATAGCCTAAATATAAAATCTAAAATCATAGAATTAAAGAAGAAAACATAAAAACATAGAATTCCATCACCATCTAGGCTGATTTCTTGGAATTATTGTCTAAAGCACATGCAGAAATAAAAGGAAGGAAAGACAGAAACAGCACTTTAAAATGTGAATTAAATTATCACATACTAAAAAACTAATCCACAGAGTGAAAGGGAACATTTTCAATCTATACATTTAAGATATTGATACATAAAGAAATTTCCTAAAACTAGTCAAACCTGATTTTTGAAATGAGAATGGATATGAAAAGATATTTTCTCCAAAAAAAGACATCGAAACGCCCTGATAAACATGTAGAAATTTGCCTACTGTCACTAATGCCTGGTGAAGTCGAAATCAAAACAAATGAGACAACAAACAGAAATGAACAGAAATGATGTCATGTTTCCCGATCACACAGAATCAGGGAAACAGAAAATACATGTCCGTAACCAAGCAGAGAAAATGGGATCCCTGTGAGCCACTGGTGGGAATGTAAACCTGTACCATCTCTGTGGGAAAGAGTAGTGAAGCTCTCACAACCCACTTGTGTTGCTAGCAGTTCTTTGATATACATTCAAGGTAGGAAAAGGCCAAGTCTTTAAGAGATTTTTACATCTGTATTCATAGAAACAGTATTCATAGTATCTGCCGCATAGACAGATAAAGGATGATATAATATGTACCATATGTATAGAATCGAATGTCCTCAGTCTTAATGAAGAAAGAAATGCTGGCCATGGGTGTGTGAACATGGAAGATTCTATACAAAAAGGATATGGCTGTTTTAAAGAGATACTTAACATCTCTACTAATCAAAGAATACATATTATCAGGCCTGCCAGGGCTATATAGAGAGAATTTGACTACAAAAACAAGGAGCAAGAGGAGGAGGAAGAAGAAGAAAGGAAGGAAGGAACAGAGAGAGAGAGAGAAAGAGAGAGAGAGAGAGAGAGGGAGGGAGGGAGGGAGGGAGGGAGGAAGGAAGGAAGGAAGGAAGGAAGGAAGGAAGGAAAATGAAGGAAATAAAGAGGAAGGCAAAAAAGGAAAAAAGAAAAAATGAAATAGAACCTATGGTTTGAAGAAATAGCCCACCCCCCTCTCTCCCCCACCTTAATTTGAACTTATTTTTTTCATGCCCTGGGACATTTTTCCATTGATGAATTTAATTTATTTATTTTACATCTCTTTTTTTACTTTCAGTGACTCATTTTATTGACTTTCAGTCTTTCAATTCTATTTTTTTCTTTATTGGATATTTTATTTACACTTCAAATGTTATCCTCTCCAGGTCTCTCCTCCAGAAACCCCTTATCCCATTCCTCCCTGCCTCTATGAGGGTGATCCACCACCACCACCTACCCACTCCCACCTCTCACCCTGGCATTCTCCTACACTGGGGCATCGAACCCTCACAGGACCAAGAACTGTTCCTTCCACTGATGTCCAACAAGGCCATCCTCTGCCACAAACGCGGCCAGAGCCCTGGGTCCATCCATGTGTACTCTTTGGTTGGTGGTCTAGCCCCGAGAGCTTCTAGGGGATCTGGCCAGTTGACACTTGATCCCACCATGGGGCTGCAAACCCCCTCTGCTCCTTTACTCCCTTCTCCAGCTCCTCCATCGGGGACCCCAAGCTCAGTCCAATGGTTGGCTGCCAGCATCCACCTCTGTATTTATCAGACTCTGACAGAGCCTCTCGGGAGACAGTCAAATCAGGCTCCTGTCAGCAAGCACTTCCCTGCATCCACAATAGGGTTTGGCGACTGTATATGGGATGGCAGTCTCTGGATGGCCTTTTCTTCAGTCTCTACTCCACACTTTGTCTCCATATTTTCTTCTGTATTTTGGTCCCCTTCCAAAGAATCTTGATTGCAGCCTCCCCTCCTCCAGGTTTCCCCACCACCACATGCACACAGTCCTCTCCCATCACCCTCTCCCTTTCTCCTCTGAGAGAGTGGCACCCACCCCTGCCAGGAGGAGTTTGTCTTTTTAACAGGACATATTGCTCTTGTAGAGGACCCAAGTTCAGTTCCCAGTACCCGTACAACTCATTACACCTATAACTCCAGCTCCAGGAGGTCTTACATCCTCTTCTAGCCTCTGTGAGCATGCACTTACTCAGTACACACACACACACACGTACATACATCAATACACATATACACATACACCACACATATATACATACATATATGCACATACAGCAATACACACACATACATATACCTCCACACACATACACAAATATACAAGCACATAATTAAAATTAATAATGAATCTTACAAAACTAGAACCTGAGAAAGCCAGGGCTGAAGTTCAGTGGTACAGTGCTTGCCTACAACAAACAAAACCCTGAATTCAATACTTGTACTATGTTACTTGTACTATGTTCAATACTTGCATATGTTAACTACACATATGCAAAGAAAAACAGCTGATTATGGAAGGACATACATATATGGAAGTTCTTTAGAAGCAGAGGCAGGAGGATCAGAAGTTCAAGATATTCTTTAGGTACATGTGGATTAGAGGCGAGGCCAGACTACATGAGACCATATTATAAAATAAACAAAGAAAAACAGAACTGAGAATATCAAAACCAGTAATGATGCCTTTGCTTATCGTCTCATAATGCCAAGAAACATTATTAATGCTCTATCAAGTTATGATAAAGAAAATTTAAATATTAGAGAGCTAATGCAAACCAGATCAGCTAGCAGAGATGCCAAATCAGAAACTCAGCTTTGAAAACCCATGCCTGAGAGGGTATCCTATGCCCAAATGGACTCAGCAGACCAGATGATAAAGGATATAAGTGTGGATGTGTGCACATTTGTATGTATGTATGTGTGTATGTATGTATGTATGTATGTATGTATGTATGTATGTATGTATGTGTATGTATGTGTGTATGTATGTATGTATGTGTATGTATGTATGTATGTGTATGTGTGTGTATGTATGTATGTATGTATGCATGTGTGTATGTATGTGATAGTAGTTAAAGAAAAAGTCACGAAGTTGAGAGGGAGTGAGAGAAATTGATGCAGGAGGAGGGGGGAAGGATTTTAATACAGTACTTGTGTATAAAATACTCCCAAATGCATACATAGGAGTGTGTGGTGTGAGTGCAGGCAGTCAGAGAGTGTAGAGAGGATTGGATCCCCTGGAGCTGGAGTTACAGGCAGTAGGTAGAAGAAGCAGAGAGATCACATTCTCCACCCCAAACATAAAGCCGAGAAAGCAAATTGATGTGGGACATGCTAGAAACTCTCGAATCCAACCCCGACTCCTAGTGACATTCTTCATCCAGCATGGCCACACCTCTTAAACCATCCGCTAATAATGTCACCAACTGGGGATTAAATCTTCAAACATGTGAGTCTGCAGGAGACACTTCTAACTTAAAGCACCACAATCCAGAATGGGAAACTGTTACATGCTGTGGCTGGGGTCTGCAATGCCCTCCCGAGCAGAGGGCTAACTAACGCAGTACAGTAAAAAGCTGCTGCTGCTGCTGCTGCTGCTGCTGCTGCTGCTCCTCCTCCTCCTCCTCCTCCTCCTCCTCCTCCTCCTCCTTCTTCTCCTGCTTCTTTTTCTTCTCTTCATTCTGTATACACAGTTTGATTCACCTTCTTTCTTAAATGTTGTGCTTCTAGTTAATCATGGCCAAAAAGATTGAGGTGCTTGATCTGCAGTCTGTTATCCAGCCATTTAATGTTGACGAAGCACCATACTATATCCCATGGCTTAGTGATGATCCTGAAGCCATAAACTTTATTCAGGTAAAAATTTATACCTCCTGATAATGTCTTTAATGCACTAACAAATAATCATGAAAACAGTAAGGATTTGACCATGATACTTGCTAGTTAAAACTCTGTAATTGTCCCTTGCTGTCTATAAGCTATAATCAACATCTCTTTGAATACAACCCAAAGTCCTAGTACAAGCTGCCTCGCACCTGCCTCTCCACCTTTAGCTTCTGTTTCCCACAGGCCAGATGCCCTTTATTTTGTCTATGCTGAACTATTGATGGTGCCATTCACACTAAATTCTCTTTCAATTCATTAATCTGTGGATTCTGTGCAATTTCTTGAAAATGTCCACTGGTCCCAGACCCTTTTCAATCTATCCTGACTTGTTGCACTTCTGAAAACTACCAGACGTAGTCAGAGATGTAGGTCCTTGGGGTAATTTTTCACCAGAATACCATCATGTTGTCTTTGGTTTGAAGTAAGAAATGTGCTACCATTGTTTCCAATATGCATGTATGCTGTACTATTATATATATTATATTGCAAGTAATTTTACATCTCTGCCCCCACTATTTAGCTCATTCGTCCTTCATTTTACTTTCTTTCCCTTTAGTTTTTATTGTTATGGCTTCTGAGAAAGAACACTGCTATGTATTCCAAGGTGGCTTCCAAGTATCACTTATCTTGCCTCTGCTTCCCAAATGTCAGATTACAAACATGAGCAACTAGACCTGGCTTCATTCATCTTTTGAATGCCCATCCCACCATTCTCATAGATTGCTTGTGGAATGACTAAATCAATAGGCCTCACGTGTTTTAATGATATTCTTTTCAGTGCTTGTTCAGCACAAAGCTTAAACTTTCCCTTAATTATTCAGAATGGGTTGTTATATGCTTAGATTTTATAGTGCCTGAGACACAGACACATCATTCACCCTGTCTACCTGTACCTTTTCACCTAGATGAATCATTCTGATTCTCCCACTCCTTTCTTATTTCTAGATTATTTGTCTTCATGCATGTATAGGATTTGGATACAAAATTTATATTTGTGGATCTCCAATTTCCCCTGTGTTCATTTACAATCCTCTTTGCTACCACAAAATTGCAACCAGCACAATCTCTTAGATCTTATTGAATATTTACTTTAAATGTATAAAAGTTCTATTAAAGTATAGATCAACCGCCCAAATTTATCTTTTTTCTCTTTAGGAAAAAGCAAAAGTTGTAACATTTGACTGTGGAAATAACATATTTGAAGAAGGTGATGAGCCAGAAGGAATCTATGTAATAATTTCAGGCATGGTTAAGGTAAAGCAGAGAGGCTTGTGAATGTGATTGTGAGCATTCAAGCTGTTCATTTTTAAGAAAAAAAATAAGAAAAAAGAACTTTGCAAAATTAAGAATTAATGACTTTTCATGCTATAAAATGAAGAGATGCTTTCTTTTTTATTTTATTTTTATTAATGATTTTATTCATTTACATTTCAAATGATATCCTCCTTCCTCGTTATCCCTCCACAAATCACCCATCCCATCTGTTCTTTGGCCCTCCCCTTTGCTTCTGTGAGGATGCTCCTGTACCTACTCACCCACTCCTGCCTCACCACTCTAGCATCCCCTTACACTGGGGCATCAAACCTCCACAGGACCAAGGGCCTCCCCTCCCATTGATGTCACATAAGTCTATCCTCTTCTACAAATGTATCTGGAGGTATGGATGCCTCCATGTACACTCTTCCATTGGTGGTTTAGTCTCTGGAGGCTCAGGATATTCTGGTTGGTTAGTTGATATTGTTCTTCCTATGGGGCTGCAATCCCCTTCAGCTCCTTCAGTCCTTTCCCTAGCTCTCCCATTGGGGTCCTCAGGCTCAGTCCAATGATTGGCTGTATTTGTATCTGTATTGGTCAGGTGCTGGTAAAACCTCTCAGGGAACATTCATACCTGGCTCCCTGTCAGCAAGTACTTCTTGGCATCAGCAAATAGTGTTGGGTTTGGTGTCTGCAGATGAGATAGACCCCTAGATGGGAAGGTCTCTGGGTGGCCTTTCCTTCAGTATCTGTTCCATTTTTGTCCCTATCTTTCCTTTAGACAGGAACATTTCTGGGTTAACAATTTTGAGATAAATGGGAGGCCCCATTGTTCAACTGGGGTCTCTGCAGGTTCTATCTCCCATTTGTTGTCTATTTTGGCTACGGTCATCCCCATTGAGTCATAGAGGACTAACATCTAAAATATACCAAAGAACTCAAGAAGTTAGACTCCAGAGAACCAAATAACCCTGTTAAAAAATAGGATACAGAGCTAAACAGTTCTCAACCGAAAAATCTCAAATGGCTGAGAAGCACTTAAAGAAGGTTCAACATCCTTAGTCATCAGGGAAATGCAAATCAAAACAATGCCAAGATTCCACCTCATACCAGTCAGAATGACTAAGATCAAAAACTCAGGTGATAGTAGATGCTGGCAAGGGTGTGGAGAAAGAGGAATCATATTTTCTAGTTCCATCCATTTGCCTGTGAATTTCATGAAGTTATTGTATTGGAATCCTCCATTCCTGGTAGGATTGCAAGCTGGTAAAATCACTTTGGAAATCAATCTAGCAGTTCCTCAGAAAATTGAAAATAGTTCTACCTGAAGACTCAGCTATACCACTCCTGGGCATATACCCAGAAGATATTCCAACATATAACAAGGACACATGCTCCACAATGTTTATAGCAGCCTTATTTATAGTACCCAGAAGGTGGAAACAATCCAGATGTCCTTCAAAATGTGGCACATTTACTCAATGGAGTTCTGCTCAGCTATTAAGTACAATAACTTCATGAAATTCACAGGCAAATGGATGGAACTAGAAAATATGATCCTGAGTGAGGTAATCCAGATACAAAAGAACACACATAGTATGTACTCACTGATAAGTGAATATTAGCCCAAAAGTACAGAGTACTCCAGATACAATTCACAGACCACATGAAGCTCAAGAAGCAGGAAGACCAAAGTGTGGATGCTTCAATCCTACATAGAAGGGGGAACAAAATTGTGGGACTGTGTAAGGGTATCTTGGTTCATGGCTGGCCATGGGCTTGGAACCCCAAGAATCCAAGGGAGAAACGGCAGGTGTTCGGACACATCCCCAGAACCATGGTCCTGACACGCAGTCTAGTCTCCGTGGACCTACATTTTTCAGTCACGTAGGCCATTACAGCCCCTACGGAAGTGCACAGATAGAGGGTGTGGCTTCAGGCCTCAAGCCCTAGAGAGATTTACATACTAATGAAGGCCAATGGGGGGAGCAAACTAAGCATTCTTCCCCAGACCCTCCCCCTTTCTCCCTCCCTATTTAACTCAGGTCTGCCCTGGGTTTCAGGGGGGGTATATCCAGATCCATCTCTCATCCACCATGAAAATAAACCCTTTTGGAACCAAGGACTTTCTCGTGTCATTGGGGTCTGCCGTCGTCAAAGCCTCCAGCCTTTGGAACTCCAGACATTTCTCCTGTTTGTGGGACCCACTAGCGTGGAAAGCCTCTGGGACACCTCTGCTGTGGCCTATTTACCCAAACAAAATAATTACAGGAAGTAGAGGAAGGGAGGGACCTAGGAGGGAGAGAGGAGGGGAAAGCAAAAAAGGGGGATAGGATCAGGTATTGGAAGGGTCAGAAGAAAAGTATGGAAGATCAGGAAATTGAATAGAAATATGTAACAGTAGAGGATGGGCAACTGGGGATAGCCACTTGAAAGTCCCAGAAACCAGGGAAGTGAGAGGCTCCCAAGAGATCCTTTAAGAGAACAGTTAGCATGCAAATGATGATTTCCAAACCAGACACAATGGCTAACAACTTGCCACCTTCCAAGCCCTCTCTCTCTCTCTCTCTCTCTTTCTATTTGTTTGTTTATTTGTTTATTACTTATTTTTTTTTTTTATTTTCTGAGTGTGGTTTTTTTTTTTTAATTTTTTTATTGGATGTTTTATTTACATTTCATATGTTGTCCCCTTACCCCATCCCCCACCCACCCAGGAACCCCCAATCCCCTCACACCTCCTCCTTCTTCTTTGTGGATGTAACCTCTATCTACCCCCCCACTCCCACCTCCCCACCCTCAAAACTCCCACCCCCTGGGGCGTCCAGCCTTCATGAGGTCAAGGATCTCATCTTCCACCTGTGCCCAGCAGGGCCCTCCACTCTTATATATTCAGCTAAGGCCCTAGATCTCTCCATAAGTGCTCCCAGGCTGGTGGTTTAGACCCTGGGAGCTGTGGTTGGTTGGTATTGTTGCTCTCCTCATGGGGCCACAAATCCTTTCAGCTCCTTCAGTCTTCACTCTAACTCCTCCATTGAGAACCCCATGATCACTTCAATGGCTAGTTGTGAGCATCTGCCTCTGAATATGTCAGACTCTTGAAGACCTCTGAGGAGACATCCATATCAGGCTCTTATCAGCATGCACTTCCTGACTTCCACATCAGCATCTACCTTTGGTGACTGCACATGGGATGGATACTCAGGTGGAAAGGTCTTCAGACGGCCCCTCCTTCAGTTTTTGTCCCTCGCTTTGTCTCCATATTTGCTCCCTTGAGTATTTTGTTGCTCCTTCTAAGAAGGACCGAATCACCCCCACTTGGTCTTCATTCTTTATGGACTTCATGTGGCCTGTGAGTTGCATCTTGGGCATTTTAAGGTTCTGGGCTAATATCCAATAATCAGTGAGTGAATACCATGTGTGTTCTTTTGTGATTGGCTTACCTCACTCAGTATGATAATTTCTAGTTCCATCCATTTACCTAGGAACCTCTCAAATTCATTGTTTTTAATAGCTGAGTAATACTCCATTGTGTAAATATACCACATTTTTTTAATCCATTCCTCAGTTGAAGGACATCTGGGTTCTTTCCAGCTCCTGGCTATTATAAATAAGGCTGCTATGAACATAGTTGAGCATATGTCCTTATTATATGTTCGAGCACCTTCTGGGTATATGCCTAGGAGTGGTATAGCTGGATCCTCGGGTAATGCTATGTCCAATTTTCTAAGGAACCGCCACACTGATTTCCAAAGTGGTTGCACCATCTTGCAGTCCCACCAACAATGGAGGAGTGTTCCTCTTTCTCCACACCCTCGCCAGCATCTACTATCACCTGAGTTTTTAATCTTAGCCATTCTGACTGGTGTGAGATGGAATCTCAGGGTTGTTTTGATTTGCATTTCCCTGACGACTAAGGATGCCGAGCATTTCTTTAGGTGCTTCTCGGCCATTCGAGTTTCTTCTGTTGAAAATTCTTTGTTAAGCTCTATACCCCATTTTTTAATAGGGTAATTTGGTTGCCTGGAGTCTAATTTCTTGAGTTCTTTGTATATATTGGATATTAGCCCTCTATCAGATGAAGGATTGGTAAAGATCTTTTCCCAATTTGTTGGTTGTCGTTTTGTCCTATTGACAGTGTCCTTTGCCTTACAGAAACTTTGCAATTTTATGAAGTCCCATTTGTCAATTCTTGATCTTAGAGCATATGCCATTGGAGTTCTGTTCAGGAACTTTTCCCCTGTGCCCAAGTATTCGAGGCTTTTCCCCACCTTCTCTTCTATTAGTTTCAGTGTATCTGGTTTTATGTGGAGGTCCTTTATCCACTTAGATTTGAGCTTTGTACAAGGGGATAAGAATGGATCAATTTTCATTCTTCTACATGTTGTCCTCCAGTTGAACCAGCACCATTTGTTGAAAATGCTGTCCTTTTTCCACTGGACAGTTTTAGCTCCTTTGTCAAAGATCAAGTGACCATAGGAGTGTGGGTTCATTTCTGGGTCTTCAATTCTATTCCATTGATCTTCCTGCCTGTCTCTGTACCAATACCAGGTAGTTTTTATCACTATTGCTCTGTAGTACAGCTTGAGGTCAGGGATGGTGATTCCTCCCGAAGTTCTTTTATTGTTGAGAATAGTTTTCGCTATCCTAGGTTTTTTGTTATTCCATATGAATTTGAGAATTTCCTTTTCTAACTCTGTGAAGAATTGAGTTGGGATTTTAATGGGGATTGCATTGAATCTGTAGATTGCTTTTGGCAAGATGGCCATTTTTATTATATTAATCCTGCCAATCCATGAGCATGGGAGATCTTTCCATCTTCTGAGATCTTCTTCAATTTCTTTCTTCAGAGACTTGAAGTTCTTGTCATACAGGTCGTTCACTTGCTTGGTTAGATTCACACCAAGGTATTTTATATTATTTGCAACTATTGTGAAGGGTGTCATTTCCCTAATTTCTTTTTCAGTCTGTTTATCTTTCATGTAGAGGAAGGCTACTGATTTGTTTGAGTTGATTTTATAACCAGCCACTTTGCTGAAGTTGTTTATCAGGTTTAGGAGTTCTCTGGTGGAAGTTTGGGGGTCACTTAAGTATACTATCATATCATCTGCAAATAGCGATATTTTGACTTCTTCCTTTCCTGTTTGTATCCCTTTGACTTCTTTTTGTTGTCTAATTGCTCTGGCTAAGACTTCCAGTACTATATTGAATAGGTAGGGGGAGAGTGGGCAGCCTTGTCTAGTCCCTGATCTTAGTGGGATTGCTTCAAGTTTCTCTCCATTTAGCTTGATGTTGGCTACTGGTTTGCTGTAAATTGCTTTTACTATGTTTAGGTAGGGGCCTTGAATTCCTGATCTTTCCAAGACTTTTATCATGAAGGGATGTTGAATTTTGTCAAATGCTTTCTCAGCATCTAGTGAGATAATCATATGGTTTTTTTCTTTAAGTTTGTTTATATAGTGGATTACATTGATGGATTTCCGAATATTGAACCATCCCTGCATTCCTGGGATAAAACCTACTTGATCATGATGGATGATTGTTTTGATGTGGTCTTGGATTCGGTTTGCTAGAATTTTATTGAGTATTTTTGCATCGATGTTCATAAGGGAGATTGGTCTGAAGTTCTCTTTCTTTGTTGGGTCCTTGTGGGGTTTGGGAATGAGTGTAATTGTAGCTTCATAGAACGAATTGGGTAGTGTTCCTTCTGTCTCTATTTTGTGGAATAGTTTGAAGAGAATTGGTATTAGGTCTTCCTTGAAGGTCTGATAGAATTCAGCGCTAAAACCATCTGGTCCTGGGCTTTTTTTAGTGGGGAGACTTTTAATGACTGCTGCTATTTCCTGAGGGGTTATGGGACTATTTAGATGGTTTATCTGCTCCTGGTTTAATTTTGGTACCTGGTATCTGTCTAGGAAATTGTCCATTTCATCCAGGTTTTCCAGTTTTGTTGAGTATAGGCCTTTGTAGTAGGATCTGATGATTTTTTTAATTTCTTCCGTTTCTGTTGTTATGTCTCCCTTTTCAGTTCTGATTTTATTAATTTGGATACTCTCTCTGTGCCCTCTGGTTAATCTGGCTAATGGTTTATCTATCTTGTTGATTTTCTCAAAGAACCAACTCCTGGTTTTATTGATATTTTGTATTGTTCTTTCAGTTTCTATTTGGTTGATTTCATCCCTGAGTTTGATTATTTCCTGCCTTCTACTCCTCCTGGGTGTATTTGCTTCTTTTTGTTCTAGGGCTTTTAGTTGTGCAGTCAACTTGTTAGTGTGTGCTCTTTCCAGTTTCTTTTTGTAGGCACTTAGAGCTATGAGTTTTCCTCTTAGCACTGCCTTCATGGAGTCCCACAAGTTTTGGTATGATGTGTCCTCATTTTCATTGAAATCTAAAAAGTCTTTAATTTCTTTCTTTATTTCTTCCTTGACCAAGTCATCATTGAGTAGAGAGTTGTTCAGTTTCCATGTGCACATGGGTTTTCCATTGGTTTTGTCATTATTAAAGACCAGTCTTATTCCATGGTGATCTGATAAGAGGCAAGGGATTATTTCAATCTTTTTGTATCTGTAGAGGCTTGTTTTGTGACCAATTATATGGTCTATTTTGGAGAAGGTACCATGAGGTGCTGAGAAAAAGGTATATTCTTTTGTTTTAGGATGAAATGTTCTATAGATGTCTGTTAAGTCCATTCGGTTCATAACTTCTGTTAATGTCAAAGTGTCTCGGTTTAGTTTCTGTTTCCATGATCTGTCCATTGCTGAGAGTGGGGTGTTGAAATCCCCCACTATTATTGTGTGAGGTGTAATGTGTGTTTTGAGCTTTAGTAAAGTTTCTTTTATGTATGTAGGTGCCCTTGCATTTGGGGCATAGATGTTCAGAATTGAGAGTTCACCTTGGTAGCTTTTTCCTTTGATGAGTATGAAGTGTCCTTCCTTATCTTTTTTGATTAATTTTGGATGGAAGTCGATTTTATTTGATATTAGAATGGCTACTCCAGCTTGTTTCTTGGGACCATTGGCTTGGAAAATTGTTTTCCACCCTTTTATTCTGAGGTAGTGTCTGTCTTTGTCACTGAGGTGTGTTTCTTGTATGCAGCAAAATTCTGGGTCTTGTTTGTGTATCCAGTCTGCTAGTCTGCGTCTTTTTATTGGGGAATTGAGACCATTGATGTTAAGAGATATTAAGGAAAAATGATTGTGGCTTCCTGTTATTTTTGTTATTAGAGGTAAAGTTATGTTTGTATAGTTATCTTCTTTTGGGGTTGTTGGAAGATTACTTCCTTGCTTTTTCTAGGTTGTAGTTTCCCTCCTTGTGTTGGCGTTTTCCATCCATTATCCTTTGAAGTGCTGGGTTTGTGGGAAGATATTGTGCAAATTTGGTTTTGTCATGGAATATCTTGGTTTCACCATCTATATTGATTGAGAGTTTTGCTGGGTATAGTAATCTGGGCTGGCAATTGTGTTCTCTTAGGGTCTGTATGATGTCCGTCCAGGCTCTTCTGGCTTTTATAGTCTCTGGTGAGAAGTCTGGTGTAATTCTTATAGGTCTGCCTTTATATGTTACTTGACCTTTTTCCCTTACTGCTTTTAGTATTTTTTCTTTGTTTTGTGCATCTGATGTTTTGATTATTATGTGACGGGAGGTATTTCTTTTCTGGTCTAGTCTATTTGGTGTTCTGTAGGCTTCTTGTATGTTTATGGGCATCTTGTTCTTTAGGTTAGGGAAATTTTCCTCAATGATTTTGTTGAAGATATTTACTGGCCCTTTAAGTTGGGAATCTTCATTCTCATCTATACCTATTATCCTTAGGTTTGGTCTTCTCATTGTGTCCTGGATTTCCTGGATGTTTTGAGTTAGGAGTTTTTTGCTTTTTTCATTTTCTTTGACAACTGTGTCAATATTTTCCACCGTATCTTCTGCATTTGAGATTCTCTCTTCTATCTCTTGTATTCGGTTGGTGATGCTTGCGTCTGTGACTCCTGATCTCTTTCTTAGGTTTTCTATCTCCATGGTTGTCTCCCTTTGAACTTTCTTTATTGTTTCTATTTCCATTTTCAGATCCTGAATGTTTTTGTTTAATTCCTTCTTTGTGTTTTCTTGCATTTCTTTAAGGGATTTCTGTGATTCCTCTTTAAGGGCTTCTATCTGTTTACTTGTACTCTCCTGTATTTCTTTAAGGGAGTTACTTAATTCCTTCTTATAATCCTCTATCATCATCATGAGAAGTGATTTTAATTCTGAATCCTGCTTTTCAGGTGTGAAGGGGTGTTCAGGGCTTGCTATATTGGGAGAACTGGGCACTGATGATGCCAAGAAACTTTGGTTTCTGTTGCTTATGTTCTTGCGCTTGCCTTTCGCCATCTGGGTAACTCTAGTGGTACCTGCCCTCTCTGTGTAAGATTGGAATCTGTATTTCCAGTTATCTTGCTTATTGCAGAGCTCCTCGGAGTCCAGAGGTCTCTGTGGTCTTATGCCCCTAATCTCCCGGGTGGAAGAACTCCTGGGACTCAGGCCACCTCTTGGATCTGGTAATCCTTCTGTTCTGAGTGCAGTGGCTCCTCGGCTGCTCTGAGTGCAGTGGGTTCTCGAT
>NW_021620060.1:428370-428762 GCF_004785775.1 Grammomys surdaster | reverse complement strand
CATCATGAGAAGTGATTTTAATTCTGAATCCTGCTTTTCAGGTGTGATGGGGTGTTCAGGGCTTGCTATATTGGGAGAATTGGGCACTGATGATGCCAAGAAACTTTGGTTTCCGTTGCTTATGTTCTTGCGCTTGCCTTTCGCCATCTGGTTAACTCTAGTGGTACCTGCCCTCACTGTGTAAAACTGGAGTCTGTATTTCCAGTTATCTTGCTTATTGCAGAGCTCCTCAGAGTCCAGAGGTCTCTGTGGTCTTATGCTCCTAATCTCCTGGGTGGAATAACTCCTGGGACTCAGGCCACCTCTTGGATCTGGAAATCCTTCTGCTCTGAGTGCAGTGGGTCCTCGATGACTCAGGATTCAGTTTCAGCTGCTCTGAGTGCAGTGGCTCC
>NW_021620060.1:419666-423370 GCF_004785775.1 Grammomys surdaster | reverse complement strand
AGGGAGTGAGATGGAGTTCTTACCAGCTGCTCTGAGTGCAGTGGCTCCTGGATGACTCAGGATTCAGTTTCTCCACAGGACAGGAGCAGACCAACTCTGTGTCTGCTCCAGTCCCAGGGACCAGGCAGAGGCCGAAGGGAAGTGGAATTCCGCTGTTTATTACTTATTTTCATCAAACATTACCCCTTCCTGGTTCCCCCGCATCACTGAGACCCCTCTTCATCCCCATCTCCCATCCCCCACTCCCTTCTTTTTCCATAGATATGAAGAAACTACACAAAAGACCATCTTTAAAGATGTAAATTTATCAATTGTGGCTCTTCTTGTGTTTATATGAATGGGAGATTCAACCATTTAAAATGGATACAGGTTGGCCTATAGACAGAAGTCAAAAAGAGCTACTTGTTATCCCCTTTGATCCACTTTCAACAGAGAGGGGATATTCTCTGTGAAAGTCCCTGCTAATTTAGTAACTTTACTTTAAGGGAAACTATTTTCAGGATGATGCAAATACAGTTTGTTAAACCTGCAGCAGGAAAATGACAAACAGTTTGGGTGGTGTAAATTAACCAGCATATGTGTTTTTTCCTCTCTCTTTTTTAACAGCTTAAAAGGTCAAAATTACACCTGGAGACAGAAAGAGTATCCTCAGAGTCAGAGATTAAAATTCATTCACTGCCTCACACAGAATACCTGCTCAGCGGGGAGATAATAGGGGAGTTAAACTGTTTGACTAAAGAACGGATGCAGTATTCTGCCACCTGCAAAACTGTCGTGGAGGTCAGAACAGCTCCCCTGTCTTGCTGCTGTATCTCGTCCAATGTCTGGTATCAAAATCAGAATGTTTTTAATGTTTAGCATGTGTCTAGGGGCCAGTGGCAAAGTGTGTTTTTAAATAGGAAAGGTAAAGGGACTCATTATTTACCAATGGATACGTTCTATACATAACTGTTAGTTGAAAACGGCTTGTTCCTGGATAAATCATGCTGAACCAGCCCGGTTCCTATGAGACAGGTCCTTTATTGAAAGGGGGGAAGAAACGAGGAAAAGGAAAGAGAATGAGATGGGTCGGGAGTCTCTGTCTTTTATCTGGGCCTTGATGTAGATAACCTCGGTGATGAAGCACACAAGTGATGCGGTTGAGAAAGTGTGCAGCGGTTGCCATGGCAACATAGGCAGGAGGGCCCTGGTTGCCTAGGGATGGCGTCATCACTGGATTCAGAGGCTAGCTGTAAACAGCTTCTGATGCTAACAATAATGCCGTAGCAAAATAGCTTCAAAAGTGAGCCTACCACAATGAAATAATTTAATCAGGAAGTCTGAGCCATTTGAGACGTTTCACTAAGATGTATATAGAGTTTAGGTCTAGGCAAATTCTTACTTAAATGAAGATTTTAATCTTGCTGTGTGATTTTTGTTATTTGTGAATTCATCAGAATAAAATTGTCCTTATTTAAAAAGGACAAGAAAATGAAAAGAATGTGCCATAAATTGTAAGATAAGGAAAGCGGGGAAGAGTCAGCACTGGAACGTACTGGTAGGAACACCGATCAGAGGGGATACAAAGCTTCCCTCCCCCTCGAGACATAACTGAGGATAAAAATCATCAGTGAACTAGGGGTTCCCAATGGCCTCCAAAAGAATAATGTTCACCCATGAAAGAACAGGGAAGATACAAAACCAGAGTCTTTTTAAACCTGTAGGCAAAACCATTATCTGGAAATGGTTTTCCAGGAAACACAAGGAGACAAATAAATCAGCGAAACCAAGAGAGAATTGTCTGCTTTGTCTACAATGTGGGACATTCTGAAGGACAAATGACCTGACATTTTAGCACATCAGTGGCATTAAGTGGGAGCAGGAAGAGGGAGAGAGAATATTAATACAAATGGAAACAAGAGACATAACACCCATGTGTAATTGCTGTACTTCAGATTAACCAAGTATAAAAAATATATTGGAGACATTTTGGAAATTTTCCATATGAATATCATGCTTTTATAAGCAGATCTACGTGAAGAGACAATTTTTTAAAGTGTGGTTCTAGGAGCCTTCAAATATCATTCTAAACGTGAAGATGTTTAACTAATAGAAAAAGCATTTGTCATATATTTTAGGAATAGAGTAGGTAAGACTGAGAAGGCTGTGGTAAAAGAAGAAATTGAATTTTAGCAGGGACATGTGTTTCTTAAAGAAAAGATACTTTTATAAGTGGGAAAAGAGGCTTGCAAGTCCAAGGGGTGTGGATGGGTAGAGTTGGTTATCTTAACTCTGGACTAATGCTCAAGGGCCAGTATTTTTCTTTGTATTTTAGTTTAGGTATATGAGAGCACAGAGAAAGAAGCACAGTGTTGGTGGAGTATTTCAGCTGAGTTTCACAAAGCTTGGCACTTGAATGAGTTACAGAATGTCTAGATATCAGTCATAGGTGATTTAAATCTGATGCTTATGCATGGGTACATAAAAGAACTCATATGTGTGTATATACATGCACACAAAATCATCATTATTAATTGGAGGCTGGTAATTCAGGCATGGATTTTATATAGCTAGCTAGTCTCTCACTGAGCCTTTTAGATCTCTATAGATGGATGTTTTAAGCAAAATAATCACATTTATTAGTAGCAGCACAGAAAAAATACATACATGTAACATTCTGCATAACTAGGATTTGAATAAAAACACTAGCAAGCATTTATTAAGGCCCTGTATACATAGCAAACCCACCACAACCAAGCACAAGACCTCGCCAAATTCATGGGACACTGTTTTCCATCATGATAAACAGGCATGTTCAAAATAAAAATCTGAAAGCCTTCAGAAGAGAAATCAATAAGATTGATCATGCACTAGTTATTTTGAACTGTCAACTTGACACAGTCTGGGAAGAGGGAGTCCTAATTAGAAATGACCTGAATCAGGCTGGCGTGATAGGCCAGCATGCGAGTGCATCTCTAGAGGATTGTATTGATTTTCATCTGATGGAAGATGGAGCCCTTTGTTGGTGGCCCTGTTCCTTACCCAAGGAGACTGTAAACAGTAAAAGAGAAGAAAGAGAGAGAGCTTAGCTAAGAGCAAGTAAGCAAGATGACCATGCATGGGATGTGACCAGTTGCATGACCTCCTGCATACCTTAACCAAAATGATGGACTGTTACTTGGATTGAGAAGCTAAAAACACCACATTGACCAAATGATTTTTTTTTTTTGGTCAGAGTATTTTAATCACAGAAACAGAAAAGAAAGTAGGACAGCCCTTAAATGCACCCTGAGTCCTAGCCTTCCACAATTCTCCAGTCACCATGTAACAAGTAAAGAGCACTACAGAAGATAGTGAGTTTGATGAATTTTGAAACTGTATTCAATAAAGTGGCTGAAATCATAGGCCAGCTAAAGCTACAAAGCAAGAGCAAGACCTGACAAACAAACAAAAATAACAACAAAAACAAATACTGCCAAAATTTAAGGACTTTAAGGTTTATTTGACAGAAAGGAGATACTTCAAACCACTAGTATCCAAGTGAAGGACCAGAAATAACAGACCATGAAAACAAAGACTGAACATAAAATGGCCTTCTGTTGATTTCCCCCATCAATGCTGAGCATGCGCCCTGCCTTCTCTAGATCTACTGTAAGAATGCTGAGCATGCGCCCTGCCTTCTCTAGATCTACTGTATGAATGCTGAGAGGGAGCACTGCCTTCTC
>NW_021620060.1:411884-419656 GCF_004785775.1 Grammomys surdaster | reverse complement strand
TGTATGAATGCTGAGAGGGAGCACTGCCTTCTCTAGATCTACTGTATCAGTGCTGAGAGGGAGCACTGCCTTCTCTAGATCTACTGTAAGAATGCTGAGAGGGAGCACTGCCTTCTCTAGATCTACTGTAAGAATGCTGAGAGGGAGCACTGCCTTCTCTAGATCTACTGTATCAGTGCTGAGAGGGAGCACTGCCTTCCCTAGATCTACTGTGTCAGTGCTGAGAGGGAGCACTGCCTTCTCTAGATCTACTATGTCAATGCTGAAGGGGAGCATTGATAGGATCGAGAGTGAAGGTAGTTTCAAAGTTAATTTACTTTCATGTTGCTCTGTTTTGGAACCCACCTAACGCCATCTATTAATTAATCCAAGCAAATTACAAATGCCAGCCTGCACTGAGTCTTGGTGACTATATAATTAATAGCTACCTGTAACAAACCTCAGCAATTCAGAGGAATAGAGAGGAATCTGTAATCTCTACAGTGTGTCATCAGGAATCATGAAATTTTGAAAGCCTTTTCTTAATACTATAATTTTTATACATACAAAGAAACATTAAACAGTGATGGATGGCAGGATGGAGTGAGGCATTGTGTAAAAAATAATGTTAATATTGTCCAGAGGATGCACTGAGCTAATATGTCACTAAAGCAATGAGTACAGACAGAGCCAACAAACTCAAGGAAAACATACATTATTAAAGAGAAACTGCTCTTAAACATAGGAGAGATAAGAAATATCAGCAGAATATAAACATGAAATAAATGATCAAATGGAAGGTTTAAGATTTGCTCTATGCTGATTGAGATGCCAGTTTTTTTTAAAAAAATGGGGAAGGGGATGCTAGAAATGATGTAATCAGTAAGGACAGTCAAAGGGAACCTAAGCCTTGAAAGTAAACAGAAAACCAGGTGTGGTGGTCAATAAATTGTGACTTAGAAGCTGGCCTAGGCTACATACAGAGCCCCCGTCAATAAAAAAGAAATGGGAGTGGTAGGAGAGGAAAGAGTGAAGGGAAGGGAAAAGAAAAGAAGGGGAAGAGAAACAAGCAAACAAGCCAGCTATGCACTGGCTTCTGCCAGCATACTGGCAAACCCTCCAGTGATTTTTTTCACAGCTATGTAAAAATCCATTTCAGCACCTCCAGTATGAACTTTACAAGAACTGAGAAAGTCAAGTGAGAAAGCACAGCTTAACAATAAGATGCACCAAAGAAGGCAGGAAAGAAAAGCAAGAAGACAGATTTCTTCCAAACTTGCAAGGCCAGAATTCGCCTGAACACTAAAACCTGAAGAATAGGAAATGAAAATAGAAATGCCACAGAGCAGTACTCGTGGCAAACACAGAAACAAAAATTCTCAAAATAAGGCTAGCAACCCAAACACAAAAGCACACTATCAAGTATAATGTATCTCAAGTATCCTCATATGACTGAAGATACAAGCCAGTCAAGGTGATATGCTACCACATCAACAACACAGTAGCCAAAATCTCAAGCTCCATCACAAACACTTTGTAAAATTCAGCAATAATTCATAAAATAAACAGTCTGAAAAGTTAGGGATAGAAGGACAATAAGCAAACACAATAAAGGCAGATTGTGCACATATACATGTATACATACATACATACATACATACATGCATACTAAGTATATGCATATATGCATGCATATACTTAGTGAAAAGCTAGCATTATAATGAAAGGGAAAAGCTGAAGGCTCCCTTTCTTCTATCACACAGTTTCATCATTTTCACTCAGCAGAATACTGGAGTCTGAGCCACAAAACTCAAGAGGACAAAATAAATACAGGGTATCCAGGTTGGAAAGGATGTGGTCAGTCAGTGATGGTGTAATGACCTCATGGAGAGAATATGCCCCAAAACCATCTGAAAAGTGGTACAACTAGCAAACAAACTCAACAAGATCATAAGATGTAACATATAAAAATAAGTCATGTTACTATATGCTAATACCAAGCCATCTGAAATAGAAGTCAGAGAACAATCTGAGAGGTGGTTACCAGAAGTGTATGGCAAGGGGAAATGGAAGGTGTTGG
Organism: Grammomys surdaster; assembly: GCF_004785775.1. Lineage (NCBI taxonomy): Eukaryota > Metazoa > Chordata > Mammalia > Rodentia > Muridae > Grammomys > Grammomys surdaster. The sequence continues at coordinate 417,597 of NW_021620060.1, read as the reverse complement.
TCAAGAGTACACTTTAGTTCACTGGAAGAATATATTTTAGTGGTCTACTATATTGCATGATAAACTCAGTGATAACAATGTATGTGTCAAAAGCATTAAAGGACTAGATTTATAAAGTCCTGGACACAAAACCTTGTAAGCTGATAAGGTGTGGGGTAGGTTAAGTAGCTTGATTTGTGTCTCATTAGCATACATAGCTATTATTGGCCAAAGAAAAGAATAAAGATAAGAATGTAAGATGGCAACTAGTATTTAGCTTGATATAGCTCCAAGATGTGCAAACACCAGACTACACCCAGAAAAACATAGTTTTAAAAAATAAAAAATAAAAGCTGAAAAGTCCTTGTTGAACCATGAATCTTTCTAGACTTGTGTCTTTTCAAGATTATAAGTCTGAGCTAATACATGCATTTTATGAGATTTCTGGGCTGCAACATGCATCTTAATTCTTAGCTTGAATGTCATTGTATGGAGATGACAGGTATTTTTTTAGCCATGGGCTTACACAAATTGTTGAATTTCTATCTTCCCTTTTTCCAGACATATTTTATTCCCATTAGCCACTTGTATGAAGGCTTTGAAAAAAAGTGTCCTAACATGAAATATAAAATGTGGCACAAAATTGGACTTGCCATTACTGCCCAAAAGATCCGAGAACATTTATCTTTTGAGGTAAGAGGGGTCCTTCTGAATTCTTCCTACCTACTCATATCCCCAAGCAAACTTGCACAGAGATAGGGGCAGAAACTAACTGTAAGCTAATGACATGAAGCTATGCTTCTCTCTTTAAGGACTGGAACTACAAGATGCAGTTGAAACTCTGCAATGTCTTCGTAAGAGACATACCCAAGACCATGAAAACTGACATATATGATGAAACAGTAACCCATGTTGTACTCATCCATGGATCTGCAGAAGACTGTCAGTTGCGAAAAATTTATAAGGCACCTTCCCTAATTCCTGTGACATGCCATCAGGTACAGAAACCAAAATCCACTGATATTAGAAAAACTGCCACTACAGTCAGGCTTTCTGGCCTCCCCTCTCCTTCTTTCCTCCCTCCAGCCCACTATCCCATACTTACCTACAACCATGTGCATTCACCTAGACAGTGTTCATTGATTGCTTTCGCACTCAATGACCTAGACACAAGCATTTTCCATCCAATACCAATGGCCAACAAAACTCAACAAGGAATAGAATTTTGGCCACAGTTACATTTTAGTGCAGTGGTACCTATGAAAAAATAACCTACTAATTTCATTCATGCATTTCAGAAAGACTGTATCAACAGTATTCTAGAAGGTCCCAACAAACCCCACTAAATAGAGTGGCAGCAATTTTGTTCCAACTCAGAAGATAAATAAAAAAAATGAATACTTTGTTCTTTAAAATGTTAAGAGTTCAAAGGGACATTTTGCTCCATAATCCTTGGTTTCCTAGCAACCACAGCCTGCCCATCTCCATGGCTTCAGTTTCTAACTTTGGCTTTCTGTTCTCAGCATTTTCAGTACAGCAGCCACCCATCACTATCTTACCATCTTATGGTCTCTCTACAACCTTTCAGTGGCCTTTTTGCAGTGGCCTCTACCACTGCTAGAACGAGAATGTCCAGGTTCCTGATTACTTTTTGCTCAGCTACCACTGTTGGCTGTATCTGAAATAAGACCATAAGTAGGAGAGAGATTTTAGACCTAGCATTCCAATGCTAAGGGAGAATATACAGGAAAGAGGCCTCCCAGACTGATTTTAAGAAACTAAGAGATAGCTTGTTTACATAGAAAGAGGAATAGGGTACTCTTGTAGTATACTAATCACAGTCCTGTGTGTGTGGCTTCCAGTTCTACCAATGGTAGCCCTTTGAATATGCACCGATCATATCTTTTTTATTACTAAACACAAGCTTTGCCCAGAGTCACTGAAGAGAGCTCTGTTTCCTGCCTTCTGTAAGAAAAGCTAAAGTATGAACACAATTACCCACCACAAGTTGACAGAAACTTGTTTTGCCTGGAGTGGAATCCTATAAAGATGCAAGTTGCTTGGAGAGCGGTTGATTAGAGCCTCAGAGCAAGGTCTCCTAAAGCAGCTGGAGCTGAAGCTTGAACAGCAGCTGTGGCTGCAATGGTCCATGCAGTCAGAGTGGAGTTTTCTCTGAGAGATCACAGGAGTTACTAGAGCAGAAGCTGTAGGTCTAACAGTGCTGAACTCAAGACTACGAGACATAAGGTAGAGTCCGTCAGCTGTCAATTAAAATGTCGACTGGCCTTACCAGCTACTAATAGCTCAAAAAGGAAAAGATAGTAAATGATGCTTACAATAAATTTTATTGTGGAATGATCACCCTCAAGAGTGTTCCCCAGGTTTAATCCATATCCAAACATCCTTAAGAATGACTGAACAATACGTCATCCTGAAGATGCATTATCAATAACTCTCACTTATTACTAATCATATAATCATACAAAATCTGGCAATTTCTGATAGTTAGCAAAGAAATTATATCTCAAATGCTCTGTTAGAATAAGCAGCAGCATATTTAGTGTGGCTTGGTCTTCAGTTGTTAAGAAAGAAAACAAACTATCAGTTAGTTTATCATGAAATCTATATGAAATAAGATGCCCAAATGCATGGAGGAAGAGTGTATGTGCAGAACCAGGTGTAGTGACTGATGTTGGTCATCCCAGCAGTCAGGAGGCTGAAGATCTAGAATACCAGCTTGCCAGAGCAACATGTAATTGCAAAACAGGCATTCAGAAATTAATATGTATTTTGTTAATTTTCAGATACAAGGCACGGAAGACTTCACAAAAGTAATGATTACTCAAACTTCAGTTGCTGTAAGAAAATTCAGATGGAATGTAAAAAAATACATCCCACCTCGTAGGATCTCTATGAAACCAGATCTTGAAAGTGAGTTAGTTGTATTGGGCTTGATTATAAGGATTCTTATTCCTTTCATAAAATAGTGGTCCGCATTTGGGAACAGGTGCATGCATTCTGCCTAGAGTATTGAGGACCTCCTTTAGCTGTCATATTTGACATGTTAAACTTCCCATCACTATGACAAAAACATGAAATAAACAACTTACAGGAGGAGAAGTTATTTTGGTCCATGATGTCAGAAACCTCAGTCTGTTCTTTACCTGTTCTGTTGCCATAGGTTTGTAGGAAGATAGAAAGTAGAGTGGGTATAACATCATGGGACCAGAAGCCTGAGGGGGTGGGACTTTTCTTTTTCCTCATGGCATCTAGGAGGCAAAGAGATACCAAAAGAAGCCAGGACAATATATTTCACACACCAAGACCTATGATAGTACCCCATAGCCCCAGGCAAGGGAAAGAAACAGGAAACAGACACTAGCATTCAAGCACCCTTAGGTACCTGCAACTTTACATCTCTCTCTTGCATTCTCCTTTCCCTGCTCCCTCCACATTCCAACTTCTTTTATTCTCATTGGCCAGTAGTTTAAAGTATCCAAGATGTAAGTCACAATATGTGTGGGACAGAGAAGCCAAAATTGTATAGAAAGCTCTGCTTCATTATATTCCGGGTTTGGACTCTGAGACAAAATCTGGAGAAGCTTATAGCTGGTACAATTGACTATTCCTGGTAAAAGAAATCATGAGATCTAGTTTCTTGGACATAATGCCTACAGATACAGTCAACTCTATTCTCTGTAAATGTCTTCACAGACACGCCAGAACTGTACTTTATTAACTGCCCTTTCAGGTGTCCTCTATGTAATCAAGTTCCCCTTTGGCAAAAGCCAAAGTCAATTATCCCAATATACAATATCAGAGTTACACTTAGAAATATTTATATTTCATCTATAAGTATAAGCCTGAATAATTACCAAAATAATATGGGAAAAATGGTTGACAGAATTGTCAGCTCTTCCTCCAAAAGAAAATGTCAGGTATATCAATAGCAAGATAAAATACTGTTTACATTCTGAATGGCAGACATATGAATCACTGGATAGTGTTGGCAGAAGGTCTATTCTTTAAACAAATTTCATATGATAAAAGCTATACTACAGCAAATAGGATTATATAGGAACTATAATTCCTCATCAGTTGAATGACATAAAAGATTTACAAGTTTTTCACCTTCATTAGTGATTTTTTTCATTATTTTCCTCATTGCTGTGACCAAATACTTAACTAGAAGTAACTTATAGGAACAAGGGCCTGTTTTGGCTTCCAGTTGGATATAATTCATCACCACAGGGAGGATGTGGCAATGGAAGTGAGGTGCTCTGACCACTGTGCATTCATGTGTAGGGAAACAGAGGGATGAATGACATGCTCAGCTTGATAACTTCTTTTTTCTCTTCTTACTCAGCCCAGGACCCCAGCCCAGGAGATGACACTATCATGCTCAAGGTGGCTTCTACTTAGTTAAACCTTTCAAAAAATTCTCTTAAAGACACACTCAGAAATGTCCCTTAGGTGATTTTAAACCCAAGTTTACAAGGACTACCCATCATAGTGAGATTTAAATATATATTTAATATTTAATAGAAATATAGAATGGTCTATATTTCTATTTAAATATGTATAATTTAAATATATAAGTATATTTAAATCATTTATATATTTAATTATATATTTAAATATATATTTAAATGATATATATGTACATCATTTATGAAAAAGCAATAATAAATCTGATATATTTTCTTACTTTATTGGTACTAGTATAAACTAGTGAACTTATAGAGATTTTAAAAATAATAAGCTTTATAACCTTTTCTAGACATTTATTACAAAGATATAAAAAGTGTAAAAAGATAATTGGGCATCATTATAAATATAGAATATCAGAATCAGTGAAACTGTATAATAAATTACTATCTAATTAACAATTTAATCAAGAAGATTGATTATTACATAATCATTAAAATAATAACTTTTCAGGTTACAATGTGAAAAGACCTGTGTTATATGTCAAGTAAAACTACCAATGCTATGCTGTTAATTCTAAGTGAATTTTATCTTTATTACATTCTATTGGTGTATACTTAAAACTTTTGAATATATTTTAATTGTGTGTGTGTGTGTGTGTGTGTGTGTGTGTGTGTGTGTGTGTGTGTAGGTGCTCAAGGTTGGCAGGGAATAAAAACTCACTGGAGCTAGAGTTGTAGGTCATTGTGAACTGCACAGCATGGGTGCTGCGGACCAAACTCCAGAAGAATAGTATATGCTCTAAACTTCTGAGACATTTCTCCTGCTCCCAGATATTTGCATTTTTGTGGATATAAAATCCTGTCGTCACACAGGTTTCTACTGACCATAAGATCCAGTACCTGTAGATTATGGTTCTGAGGCTGATACTATCTGTGTTCTGCAGCTGCCACCTCTTCTCCTCAGTCTCAAAAACCTAGACATGACAAATGACCAATGGTTCCTCTGGGTTCCTCTGAAACAAAGACCTAGTGGTCTCTAATATTTGGGCATTTTTATGTATTGTTTCTCCGACCTGGGACCCTCAAACCTACCCCATATCTCTCTATTCATGGACTTACTGTACCTTGCTTTTCAATGTCTTTCTTTCTCTCTGTCTATCTATTTATCTATCTATCTATCTATCTATCTATCTATCTATCTTCCCATCTCCCTCCTCTCTCTCTCTCTTCTTCCCTCCCTCCCTCCCTCCCTCCTCTTCTCCCTCCCTCCCTCCTCCTCTCCCTCCCTCCCTCCCCCTCTCCTT
>NW_021620060.1:387640-411874 GCF_004785775.1 Grammomys surdaster | reverse complement strand
CCTCTCCTTCCCTCCCTCCTCCTCTCCCTCCCTCCCTCCTCCTCTCCTTCCCTCCCCCCCCCTCTCCCCCCCTCCCTCCCTCCCTCTTGACTCTCCCTCCCGCCATGTGTCATAAGTGATTATCTCACTGCTAACCTTATTTCGTGTTTGTTCACCTGTACTTTCTGCCCACTAAAAACTCCAAGAAAGCATGGCTTTCACATGTGTCTTCATTGCTAACATAGGCATTCACAATACATATTAACATAGTCATGTTAAAAGACATTAAAATCATAAATGCTATTTTTCCAAGCTTTCAACTTCTCTTGATAACTTGTTACATATCTTTACAATTAAAGCCTATTAGACACACTTTGAGAAGTGATCTTTCATCCCACTGGTGTGAGATCATGGATCCCTTGTGTCTGCAATCAAAAGGAGATCATAGATGACCTATTTAAAAGTGGGACTGACTACCTCCAGGGATGGAGTAACTCTCTTTCTTTGCAGGAGAATCACTTGAAACATTGGATGAAAGCTCTGAAGATGATGATGATGCTACAAAAGAGGTAAGGGAGAGCTGTTTTTATTTTTCAAGTTTTATTAATTTAAAAGAAAGTCTTCAGTTTATGGAAACTACCAATACATCTCTCTTAACCCAAAGGACTTTACCTACAAATCATTTTACAGATTTGGATATGAAAAATTCCTCTTAGTCCAGCATATAATAGGTATTGTTAACATACCTTTGTGTAAATATTTTACAGATGACTAACAAAGTCAAGAGATGGCAGGATATTTGCCTTGAATCGTATTAGCACCCTAGCATCAGCAAGGATGATGTTGGGTGGAATCTGATCCCCTTTAACTCTATCATGTGCTGAATTTAGGCAGATTTAAAGGCTGCTGCTACAACTTCTACAACTACCTGTGCAAAGCATCTAGGATTTCCCAGTCTGAAAGCAACCAGCCTCTAGAATCACAGTCCTTGATGAACGCAGTGCACAGTATTCTAATCTCTTCTGTCCTGGACTAAACTGAATTTCTCAAAAAGCACCATACTAGTCTTCTAGGCCTAGAATAACAAAACAAACAAACAAAAAAGCTCTTCAATTAAAAATCATGTAAGGAAGACAGTTAAGTTAAAAATATAAGGTAAATTCTAGATCATAGAGATTAGTTACTTGGCAAGCTAACCAAGTGTATGGGACTCAGCCTTCTGGCATATTTTGGAGATGGAAAAGAATCAGGAATGCTACTGCTCTTGTACCTGTTTTAAAAGAATGAAGCTTGTACATCATTTTTTAAAAAAAATAAAATGGCACACACATTGCAGTTCTAGTGCTTGAGAATTCTAATACTTGAGAAGTTGAAGCAGATAGATAATGATTGCATGGTATTTTTTTCTTCTTTAAAGCAACAGCATTCAGAAGGTGAGGATCCAATGAAAGACAAACAGCAGCCAGTTGAATGTATACAGAAACCCATCAAGCTGCATTGTTGAGTAGATGTTTTTATTCCCAAGTGTTAGATGTTGCTTATGTTTGGGGCCTACTACCTTGCTCCTTCCCACCACTATCATTCCAGAACATGGTTTTCCTTGACCAGACAAGATAAACCCTCAAAGCCCTGTCCCATCAAGCAGCCCCATTCTGGTCCTCCAGGGTGGAGTATGTTCAAGTGCCCACTTCAAGAGTCCCAGGCTTGGCTCCTCTGCTCTGTGTTGGGTCCCACACCAGCACTCCTTTCTCCATCAAACCCTTGTGTTCTAGTTTCCTTTCTGTTGTTGCAATAGACTACAACAGCAACTTGGAGAAGAAAGGGATTTATTTCAGCTTATGATATTATGTTATAAGCCAGCTTTGATGGGAAGCAAAGGCTAGAACCTGTCATCATTCCCACACTTAAGAGCAGGGAGAAATAAACGCATATGCACTCACTGTCTTACTTGCTTGCCTGTGCTCAGCTTGATTTCTCTACTCCTCAATAGTTCATGACCCTCTACAGAAGGAGTGAAACTGCTCACACCAGATTGACTCTTCATCAAGTAACTTAACTGAGGCAGGGCCACGTAGACATCCCCAGAAACCACTGCAATGTACACAGTCCCTCGTGAGACTCTCTTCTCAGATGACTCCAGAACGCATCGAATTGACAAAGCTTAGCCATTACCCTTTCTTTAAAGACTGGAAAGTTGATCTCTGTTCTCATATCCATTTTTAGAATAAAGAAAATGAGGAATTGTTAGAAGACAATATTCAGAGCTAAAGAGTCTCCCAGAAACAGTCTGGAAAGAAAGTTCAGTCTGCTGCCTAAGCTTCTCAACACGACCATGAAAATTTATTTCTGGAGATTGAGACAAGCCAAAGTTTATATGCATTTTATGTGATAATGTGAATTAAAGCACTTCAAACTACCCAATCAACTCTCCAAATGATATTATTTATGTATTTAGACTAGGGTGGGGGGGAAGATAACTTTAAAAATAAGACTCTAAGACTTTCTTGTAGGCTTAAAACTTTTTTAAACCTACTTTTAGTAAGGATTCTCAAACACTTCAACGTCCACTCTTCTAGCCCACCATCAAAGGTAGGGGGTGAATAGATGGTAAATAGGACAAGGAGATGTGGACCTGTTTAGAAAGTAGTATTTTAGGGTGATTCCAATCTTGGTTTGTCAGGATACCAGCAGTGCAATTCAGTGTCTTAGTTAGAGTTTTACTGCTATTGAACAGACACCATGACCAACACAACTCTTATATGGACAACATTTAATTGCGGCTGGGTTACAGGTTCAGAGGTTTTTTAGGGTGGAAGCACAGCAAAGTTCAGATAGGTATGGTTCAGGCAGAGCTGAGAGTTCTACATCTTCATCTGAAGGTTGCTAGAAGACTAACTTCTAGGCAGCTAGAATGAAGGTATTAAAGCCCACACCCACAGTGACACACCTATTGCAACAAGGCCACAACTACTCCAACAAGGCCACACCTCCAAATAGTGATACTCCTTGGGCCAAGCATATACAAACCATCACAAGTAGTGTCAGGATACCAACCACAAATCAGCAGCAGTGGCACTATCCAGCAGAAACCTCCTGGCCTCTTCCAAATCTGCATAAGTCATCAGGAGCAACCAGCACTAGTTGAGCCACCAGAAGTTCTCAGCCATGCCTCTCTCAACGAAGAGAATATCAGCAAAGATAAAGATGTGAGACCAATGAAGTGTTGCAAAGCTAGCTATGCAAACATGTCATTATTGTCCACTGAGTCCTATTTATATCCCCCCAAACATCATGAGCCCAACCGTGGGCTGTGCCTCAGCAAAACACCATGTGAGTCTGCACCACATGACACTACCAGAAACTTCCACTTCACTTTATAGACCCCTGGTTTTCTCTCTCAAGTTGACCACTTATTATCAAAACACCATTTAAATGGCCCCCAGTACATCACAGTACTTCTCAGGCAGGTGGTCTCATGGCATTGACAGCAAGGAGCAGAGAGAGAGAATACACGCATTCTCGTTTGCTGCCTTCTGCTCAGACAGGTTTCTTCACTGTTGGCTCAGGCCCCAGCCCTTGAGATGGTGCCATACACATTCAGTCCAGACCTTTGCATCTCAATTAACAACACAGTGGGTTCCACAGACGTGCTGACTGCTCAGGTTGATTTAGGGAATTCCTCAATGGAGAGCCCTTTCTTCGTTGATTCTAGGTTTTGTCATAGGGACGTGTAAAACTAACCAGTACTGGGTGTATGATATGTTTCACTCAATCAGGTCAGGAACTTGATCGTTACAGTAACCATATAAGGTAGATATATTTTTTTGCCATTTACAAGGGACTAAACTTAAACAGAGATTTTAAGTAATTTGCAGAAAATATGACAGCTTCTAGGATATGGACTGTAGACTTGAAAATAAGCTGCAAAGCTATACATTTAGCCAACATGACACACCCAAAATAGATACTGAAGAATTAGTAAAAAAAATTTAAATGCCCATCTGCAGACTCAAGATTTGGGAGATCTGAATGCTATGCCAACAACTCATGATTGGTATATAGGACGCAAGTGTAGAGACTCCTGTCACAGATAGGGTTTTGAGCACAAGACAATGAAGTCTGACCCTTTGGAGAACCTTAACCCATCCTTTCTCAGTGTTAAGGGTTAAGCAGCCATTGCAGTGTTGTTTTATTAGAGACCCATTTAGAATGTGCTGCCTCTGAGTTCTTAGCTGAGAAACAAAAGAAAGAAGATAGAGTAATACACACACCTGCATGCATACATGAAGACACAACACACATGCACATATGCATATACAAACACACATGCACATGTACATATACACACATGTACATACACACCATAATTGCTGATGGAGCTGACAAGACAACATGGTTGCCTTCTTTTTGATAGAATTGGAAATGTACATTATTGCAGGCATATAGCATTAAGCTTGATGCACAGCTAGGAACAGGGGAACAGGGTTAATCCATTCCCAAAATGTATCAGGAAGAAGAACTATGCAAAGACTACCCAGGTTATGCAGTAGAACGAAGAGGGAGGAGGAGATTGAAGAATACAAAGACAAAGAATGGAGAGTTCCCCCTAAATCTGAGACAAGCACCAGGAGAGGGGGAAAGTGTTCTGTACCAACAGCTCATACGAATGTCACTGTATTTATGGAGGCAGGTTAGCCTCATTTTGAAAAGGAAGCAATGGAACTTATAGAATTCAGACAAATTACTTGATATCTTCACTATGCAATGGACCCACTATACAGTTTGTGAACTGGTTTAATCATGTGTCATTTGCTAGGCTTCTGAGTCTATCTTGGTTTTATTTTGGAAATCTAGGCTACTGAAGAGAAGTATATGGCCACAGTTTCAGTGACTGTCAGTGTCTGGCTTGAAGCATGGTCTGGATTGTAAAGATCTCCCTACGTAAGACTCTAACGTAGGAATTGATACTGTCACAGAGGTCTAGATCTCTGCCGCACCTCAAGCTCAAGAACAACTGACCTACAAAATGCAGAACATGATAGCAAGATAATCACAAAATTCACACATGAAAAAGCACTAGAGTTTGTGATTGTCAGAAAGATAGTAAACTCTAGTTATTCAGATCTTGTTACCTTTCTTATAAAAGTATAGTGGGGTAATTTTTACACTGGTGGTTAACTCCCCACACAACAGCAAACAAGAAATAGATAAGGCCAAAGATCTCAGCTCCTAAATCTTCTAATTTCACCCTCATTTCCTGTATAAATATTCCAGGTTTTGTTTCTAGTTCAGTGAGTGCAATTTCTCACAGATCTTAAGTACCGGAGTAAACACTGGCTGACTGGGATAAAGAGAGAATGGCTCAGGGATTTTTGTTTTGGACTTGTAACACTTGCATCTGTGCAGTGGGAGCAGTTTATCTAGCCCCAAGTCTGGACCACACCAAGAAGTGTATGTAGTAAATGCCCAGCTCCGCCTCTTTCAAAAATCAACACATTTTTTTTTCCTGGTATCTGAGACTTCCACAGCTCAATGTCTTCATCTAGTGGTCAGACGTAAAACTGAAACTTGAATAACTCAATAACCCAATATGACAAGGCAAACTGATGTGCAATCCCCACCCCTAGTGCTTTGACTCTGGTTGTAAACAGCCAATGTAAACATTTGGGGAGGATTAGGAGGTGTGGCCTTGTTAAAATAGGTGTGGCCTTGTTTCAGAGGGTGTGTGGCTGGTGGGTAGGTTTTAAGCTTTCAAAATCTCGAACAAGGTAAAGTCCTTGTTCTCTCTGCTGCCTGAAGATCAGGATGTGAAGTTGTCAGCACCGTCATGAATCTTCTGAAAGTGTAAGCAAGCAATCAAATACATTCTTCTATGCGCATTGCTTTGTTCTTATTATCTTTCACAGCAACAGAACAGTAACTAAGACAGTTCCCATCCTGCGGTTTGCCTTAGATATGACTTCTGTATTACTGAAAGTCAAATAAAAAAATACATTTCCTCTGTTTTGCTCTCTCTTGAGCCCAAGATGCTCATCACACAGTAGGTTCTCAACATATACTTGTTGACAGGGTGAACAAACGAGTAACCAAACAAACAGCAACCATCATACACAAAACTAATGGAAAACAAAACAAACCAGAATTTAAAAAAAAAAAAACCACGAGGCGATGGCAGTCTCAGGATTCATTTGTGCCTTTTCAGTATCTCAATGTAATTTCTATAAGTTAATCCACTCACAGTACCATTCTGTAAATAATGAGGAGTGAACAGACACACAACCACTACAGTCCAGAGAAAGAACAAAATCCTCTCCTAATATCATTGTGCCACTTATATGTGCATGTCCTCCTGGCAAGCACTCCAGGAGGCATTCAGGTTCTAGGTTCTAGGTCCTCTGAAGCGCAAAGTGTCTGCACCAATACGGACATATCTTCTGCCTTTAGAGGGCAGCCAAGAGCAACCACAATAAAGCTCTTTGTTTGGAGAGTCCTTTTTTTTTTTATTGGATGTTTTATTTACATTTCATATGTTATTCCCTTACCCTATCCCCCACCCACCCAGGAACCCCCTATCCTCTCACCCCTCCTCCTGCTTTTCTGCGGATGTACCCCTACCTACACCCCCCCACTCCCACCTCCCTACCCTCAAATTCCAACCCCCTGGAGCATCCAGCCTTCATGAGACCAAGGATCTCTTCTCCCACCTGTGCCCAGCAGGGCCCTCCACTGTTACATATACAGCTGAAGCCATGGATCTTTCCCTAAGTGCTCCCAGGCTGGTGGTTTAGACCTTGGGAGCTCTGGTTGGTTGGTATTGTTGCTCTCCTCATGGGGCCGCAAACCTTTTCGGCTCCAACAGTCTTCACTCTAACTCCTCCATTGGGAACCCCGTGATCAGTTCAATGGCTAGCTGTGGGCATCTGCCTCTGAATATGTCAGACTCTTGCAGACCTCTGAGGAGACATCTATATCAGGCTCTTATCAGCATGCACTTCCTGACTTCCACATCAGCATCTACCTTTGGTGACTGCACATGGGATGGATACTCAGATGGCCCCTCCTTCAGTTTCTGTCCCTCACTTTGTCTCCATATTTGCTCCCTTGAGTATTTTGTTGCTCTTTCAAAGAAGGACTGAAGCACCCCCACTTGGTCTTCCTTCTTCATGAGCTTCATGTGGCCTGTGAGTTGAACCTTGGGTATTTCAAGGTTCTAGGCTAATATCCAGTTATCAGTGAGTGCATAACATGTGTGTTTTCTTGTGATTGGGTTACCTTACTGAGGATCATATTTTCTAGTTCCATCCATTTGCCTAAGAATTTCATGAATTCATTGTTTTTTAATAGCTGAATAATACACCACTGTGTAAATGTACATTTTCTGTACCCATTCCTCAGTTGAAGGACATCTGGGTTCTTTCCAGCTTCTGGCTATTATAAATAAGGCTGTTATGAACATAGTTGAGCATATGTCCTTGTTATATGTTAGAGCATCTTCTGGGTATGTGCCTAAGAGTGATATAGCTGGATCCTCAGGTAATCCTATGTCCAATTTTCTGAGGAGCCGCCAGACTGATTTCCAAATTGGTTGCACCATCTTGCAGTCCCACCAACAATGGAGGAGTGTTCCTCCCTGACCAACAACTCGAAAGAGGTTTATAACGTGTGGTGCTGCTGTTTTGGTTAGATGAACTTTGATTCACGGAGGGAGCATTATCAGACTAGATGGGAAATTTTTATTTAAACCAATGTTTGTATATTTATACACAGACTTCCATAGTTACTTTTTATGGCTTATTCAGCCATCCTACTGTTAGTTTACCCTCCTTCTGGATTTATCACTCTACACACACAGTAATTAGAGTGCTCCCATTTTTCCCATTTCCCACATCAAATCATTTTACGATTCCCCTCCCTATGACTCCATGGCCCCTTCACACAGCAATGGTCTCCTTCAACTTTCCTTGTTTTTACAGTTATTCCAGTATATGTGCGTGTGAGTAAATTTTGAAAGACTAGATATGTCCAGTTAGAATGTGGCTTGATTCTGTTTTCTCTTTTGAAGTTTTTTTTTGGGGGGGGATATTTGTTGTTTCCAGCTATTTTGTTTTGTTTGTTTATTGTTTTTTGCTCCTAAACAATGATCTTCTCCCTTTTGACTTTCTTACTAAATATAGATGTCGGCCATGGAAAATCTCCCATGGTTCCTCATTTAGCACAAGCCCGGGGTTCGCTAGTGGTTAACACTCTCCCTAACCAGCTGTTTCTGGTTTGGTTAGTAGCTTGGTACATCAAGGCCCTGACCTTTCAGGGCACACGCATGTGCCTCTCATCTTCCCCTCAGCCCTCTTCCTCCTCTGGCAGGCACCTCCTCTTTCTGGTTCTCTACACGGGTGGGGTGGCCGGAGCTGCTCTGTCCCTACTGTCAGTTGGAAACTACCAGTTACAGAGCACAGTGCAAGACCAAGGTGCAAGCCGGGTGAAAAGGAAGTGGAGACTACCAGAGGAAAGGTGTTGAGAGACCTGATGGGGAACTGTCTGCAGAGGACAACCAGGTGAGCTCACTCCCTCCTGAGAGCAAAGATCTGAGCCAGAGGTGAAAGAAAAAAAAAGAGCTGTTCTTGGGGTAAATAGACTAGGAAAGGGGTGTGACAAGAATTCAGTCCCTCCTGAGCCACACACCATGTGACATCCTTACAGGTTTTCATATATACAGACAATCCAAACATAAGAATAAGTGAAATGGGAGAAAGACCTCATTAAAGGAGGACTCCTGTCCAACTAAGAAATGAAACATCCGTCCTGAGATTTGGGAAAGGCATGCTTTCCTGGGCACTGGATGCACTGGATGCTCCTGAATAAGTTATAAACACCCACTCTTTCAGGGAGTCTTTATAAATTTAAAATAAACAGCACATTTCCTCCCACGATGAGGCTGCAGTTAGTGGACTTATAAGTGGGTTAAGGAAAAAGTCATGTCACTAGGGAGAAGACGTGCCTTCATGCTTCTGGACTTTGGTCTCCTCATTTTAAATGGAAATAAAAGTATAATCCTACCCAGAGATTCCAAGTGTAGATGGTGGTTCCATAGTCCCTGACAGAGGAGATTTCAGTGATCGGGGACTATTAGCAATTTTCAGAGCAACATTTTCATTTGATAAAAGAAAACACATGTAAAAGAAAATATGATCACTCAAAATAAGGAAATTTCTATGGTATAAAGACAGGTGATCTATAGAGAGTAAGCTGGCAGGGGTTCTTGGTGCCCTTATAGCTCACTGTGAAATCCTCTAAAACACAATTGCTTCTTATTTTCTGCTCATTGTCTTGTGAACTCCTCATTCCTGCCTTTGTTTCTGACAAACAGCAGGTACTCAGTGCTAGAAAGATGACTGGAAGCATTCCTGAGGAGAGAGAAAGCCAAAGGAAGATATAGGATAGATAAGGAAACACAGTGATAGATGGCACACATGTACTTTCATGGCTTTCGTGTCTCAGAACTTTGCTGTGGGGTTAAGTGTTGTAACACCAATGTATATTTACTACGAGAAGGTGAAAAGTATAGAAATACAGGCAGAAGATGAGACGAGCTGGTAACCACACTTACAGTTACAGCATTATACCCACAGCCTTTATTTTAGCTTCTATATCCAACAGTCATTTGTATTTATTTATTTGAAGAGCCTGTATGCCTTCAGTTAATTTTTGTTTGAGGTTCAGTGTATTTTGTTTCTGAAGTAAAAAGCTATTTGTATTCTTAATGGGGTTTTCTCATAAATATTGCAAAAAATAATATTTTTTCTAGTCTGTGATTAGATTTTTATTATTATGTTTTCATTACACTTTAAAGATGATCCAATTCATTGTGGAAATTCCTTAGGTTTCTTTCCCAGCGCTCACTCCTAGTGGTCTTTTCTTACTTGTTTTTTGTGTGGTTTATTAGTTTACATTTATTCTTAGTCATCATTAATTCTTATACATCAATGCATGGTTCAGATGATTTTTGTATGCCTAAATAATTGCCCAGATATCCCTGCGTCCCTCTTCCTGTGCTGGTATTTGCAGTTCATCTTTCTTCTGTTATCCCTGTGGGAACACTTCTTTCTATGTCTCTGCAGATCAGAGGATAGAAAATATCTCTTCCTCACAAGAAGAGCCCAAGGTCTCAGAGAAAAGCATTTTCCCAAAGGAAACCCAAGCTTTCTCCCTTCTTGATTGTAGATCCTCAAACCCGTTGCCTACATTTTGTCCCCAGATTTCTTGCTAATAAAAAAAAAAAACAGGACAATGGTATCAGCTTATGGACTTGTTCTGAAACCGAATGAAATATCACACATAAAAAGACTGGTGCATACTAAGAAGTACTCACCATTTCTATTCTTCATATTCTCAATTTCCAGCAAATGGAAAAAAAAGTTTAAACAGAAATCCAATCCGAACAGTGAATGACTTTATTGTTTCTATTTTATTCTTTCCTTCCCTTTCCATCTATCCCTTGTTCTCCAGATTTCTGTGAAAGGTGCTAACTCACTAAACCCCATTGCTTGGGTGCCAGCCCTGAAACCTGAGTGAATAAAAGAAGGAGCAGAGAAGCCCAGGCCTCTCCCTGTGAGGTGGCATTTTCAGGCTGATTAGAATTCTCAGAAATGTTTTTAGTATCCTCGGTGGGCTGTTCCTTGTTGCAATAGAGATGTTAGATCTGAAGCAGGCAGTGTCCCATGCTTCAGAAAGGAACATTCATAGACAGTAGGGCAATGAAGAAAATACTAAGATGATTTAGGATTGCACAAAAGAAACAAAAAGTTGGAAGAAGCATAAAACAACAGTGGGGATTATAGAAGGGAACATTTGGCCCACTTCTGATATTTAAATCTTAGGTGGCAGCTGGACATTCAGGAAACACCTTGGAATCTGAGACTCCAAAACGCAAAAGGGAGAACACGCAGGTGAGAGTATATGCTACCCAACTCCCAGGGAAGAAAGAGTTAGCAGGGCTGAGGCTACACATTCCCCACAGCTGAGGCCCAGTGCCAGCCATCATGGTGATGAGCATGTGAAGAATACATAGGCAACAAGACTTCCTTACACTGAGCAGGAGACATGCTGCTATTCTAAGAGCCTTGTGTATCCTTGGCAACAGGAAATCAGATGCATGAGTCCCTGGTACAACTTGAAATAAAGATCTGAAATCCTGTTGCTTCTTTGTTTGTGGAATAATGTACCTTTGTGCTCAAATCTCTACTTTAGCTTTGTCATATTAAGCCTTGAGTTTCTATTTCTGGGCTAAATGCACGCTCCCATTTCATAAGGTTGAAAGGCCTGTGGAGAGCTGTTTGTTTGTAGGCCAGTGCTGCGAATTTACTGCAGCTTCATGCATCCTTCCTGGGTAGCCTTTTGAGTAGCCAGTCTTAGGGAACAATGAAGAAAGGAATCTGGCAACGTATTAGTACCTGAGATCTAAGAATTTCAAATTATGGCAAAGCCTGTTCTGTGACCTACAGAAGTTGGCAGCAATTATCACAGTGTTCCTGGAGGTACATTTGAGAGAGGACCTAAAAACAAACCAAAAATCCAAGACTTTCTTAGAGGCAGGGACCCAAAGGTCCTTCCTATCTAAGGCTGCATTTCTTCAGTGCAAGCTGGGAATAACATATTTTGAGAGGTGTCATTGGTCATCTATTTAAGAATGTATATCACATGATGGAAATGAAAGAAAAAATGGGGGAATAATGATGAGACAGAGAGAGACAGAGACAGAGATAGACAGACAGACAGACAGACAGACAGACAGACAGACAGACAGACAGAGAAAAAGAGATTATAGACTTAAAGGCAGTAGTAAGACCGGGTGCTGGGTCCTTTGGCATCCATATGATGTCACAGAGGTTTGTCTCTGCAATCCACAGTCACAATACAGCTTTTCTTGTGCTCCCCTTTCTGGGGGAACTCCAGGGCTCGCTCACTGGCAGGCACATCTTTAGATGTCTCTTTCCAGCTCTCTTGAATATGTTGTAGTCAACTTACCCAAACTCACCTTAAACCAAACACACATATTAAAATGCAAGACTCCATTGCAAGGAGCTGCATGAAAGGACAACTCACAAATCCTGCTTACCCATCGTCACCTTTGTATAGTCCTTACAGCTTCATGAAGTACATAGAATATATACCCTCATTTTACAAATTAAGAAATTGTGACCACAGAATAAATAAATAATAAATAAATAAATAAATAAATAAATAAAAAGAAATTGTGACCAAAATGTTTAGAAATATGGATCCAGTAACTCAAAACTCAACAGTTCCCTTCCCTTTCACTTCCTTATTCCCTTAACGAACCTGCTTTCTACGCACCGGTCAGACTCAGGAGTTTCCTTATGATGTCTTTTAACAACAGAAGAGGAAGATGAAAGCAAATTGTTTACAGGGCACAAAATACTCTAAGGATGACCTAAAGAAGAAAGCACTATGGCCATGTCCCACAGCCACAAAGTCTCCAATATCACATAAAACCTAGAAGCCATCAAAACGTTCAACCAAAGTGGTAGTCCCTCCAATGGCCATAGGTTGCAGCCAGCCTTTCCTGGGATGCCTGCCCCTTAAGGGAAGTTCACTGGGGGCACATTTTTGAATGGTAATTTCCAAATGTCTTTATAGAACACGACTGATACATATAGTTCATTAAAGGAGGATTTTATGGTAAACTGTATGGTTGTTAGCTATACCATCAGTTTGGAAAGAATTATAGAAAGCTAGGAATCATCCTAGATGTCTGATTTCAGAGTCAGCCTTCCACTTTCTACCATAAAAAGCACAAGCCTTCTGATATAGCTGTACCATTGGAGTTTGGGTGGTAGATCTGACAGCCTTCCATTTTGGTGGCTGTGCCCACAGCTCTTCATTATAACTCCATCAGATATTTATGTATATGAGAGAGGTTGGAATGCACTGGTGAGACAAACCATGATTGAGTGGCTGAAGATAGTTCCCAACTTTGTGAGGTTCACATGCTAGTGTAGAAAGGAGATGAATGTGTAATTTATTAGTTACGGTGGAGAGATGAGAGAGAACCCTTTGATATATAAGAATGTGCCTGCCAGTGGGATATCCCTGGAGTTCCCTCAGAAGGGGTGGCACAGGAAAAGCTCTATCATGACCACATGACCATGAATTAGAACGATAAATGTCTGTGACATCATATAGATGCCAGCAATGCCAGGTGCCTGTCTTTTCATAAGGTCTACTATTCTCAAATCTTCTACAATTTCTCTCTTCCTTATTCCCCCATCCTTTTATTTCCATTGTATGATATACAGGCTTTAATAGCTGGCCCAAGCAAAATGGTCTCTCAAAAATCTACAGACTTGTACCTTGGTTTTCTGGAGATAACTCCATTGCAGATAGTCAAGTAAATCACAAGAATTGTAGGTTTCAAAACATTTTGTTTCCCTTATTAAGAATAATATTGAAAGGATTTATTCCTGGTTAGAAATTGACAGTGTCATAGACTTGTGTTCAATTTATCTAAGAAATAAGGACAACAACAAGGGGAAAGAAGTCACCTTTAGTAAAGCTTGAGAAACCAGGTTCACTGACTTCTGGTCATCTCTCTCAGATATTTCAGGGGCTCGAGTTGTTGTCACATTGTTGAAGGATGCTCCTGCCTTCCTTGGTAAGTGAAGTGTTGCTCCAAAAAGTTAATTTCCTACCTGTATATTCAATGTGGAACTTGTGCCTGTGATCTCCTTCCTCTTTGTGGTTACACCCAAGCCTGGTACTAAGCTGAGATACTATCACTGAGAATCGGTCAAAGAAACAGCCCCTGGTATGTGGTGAGAATCAAGAATAATTGCTTCATGGGTGGTGGCTTCTTCTCATAAGTGAGAGCATCAGATGCAAGAATGAAACTGCCCACTAATAATGAGAGTATTCACATTGCAAGTCCCTTGTACATATTTCTGCCCTTTGCATGGAGAATATGTGCTCTAGGTAATAATTTATTGCCCAACCTGAGATACTCTGGGAGAGTAAAAGAATTGCTAAAAATAGCTAAGTGATTGATAATGACAGTAAACAGTCTCTGCATATCAGACCTGTGTCGATTCTTATAGCAACATTGTCTTTGTCTACCAGATGACAATGAGCATCTAACATATTTCTAGGTGACCTTCTATGCAGTGTACTCTATGGAAAGTGTTTGGTTTTCTGCTTGTGTGATCACAGGTTATGTTTGGGACTGAAAAATGTCTGCTCCTTCATTTACATGGTAAAAACAAAATGGAAGGTTTTGTCAGAAATATTCCCCAAAACTGTAGCCTCTTGACACCATGTATGCATAGATCACACTTCAAAATAGAGGCAAGCGAAGGAGGGAGACAGGGATATATTTCTGCTTAACATCTTCTTGTATTTTCCCTCTTACTCTTTCATTCCTATGTGTTGAAAGAAGTATTATAAAAGCATAATATCTACCAAAGACTGAAATTGAGGTTTCATAGTCTAATGTTCTACGAGCTTCCAAATAATGAGATGACCCATCTACATTCCTTTCTTACAGGAAAAATATAAGCACATTTAAAGCCAGACAAGAGTCTCCAAAGCAAAGTAAGTCATCATTTCCCCATTCTTTTTACTTCTGATGCACATACATTTCTAAACTGTCCTTCCTCTATACTCCCCAAAGTCCAGTGAGAATATCCCTACTATAAACCAACACATAGCACTGCGATTCATCCAGTTTATTTGCTGTTGTTGATTGTTCGTTTCTATTAGACTGTGGTCTCATTGAAGCAGGGAATGAGACCTCCATATTCCTCAATCAACACCCAACCTGGAAAATGAAGGAACTGTGCCAGCCAGAGCACAGAGAGGCAGCTCAATGTGTTGGTCCTCCCCTTAAGAGCAACAGGGAAGAATAGAGAAGTTTTCCAAAAGATGAGGGATAATCAGATTTGCATTAAAGGGATCATCCAGCCCAATAGCACATGCAGAGGAGAAACAGAATGGACCCTTGGCAGGAAGCCAGGCCAGCAGACCTCTTACCAGGCTGTGGAGATAGATCAGTGTTGAAGTTAAAGTCAGATGATTTGATGAGTGGTTGGAGAGTGACAGTGATTACAAGAGAGAGAATAAGGAGGTGTAAGGATGGGCCCTAGCATTTCCAAAGAAAATTTTGTATTTCCCTCACTGGATTTAAGTGGAGAGTATAGCTCACCCATGCACTAAGTCTCAGGAAGGAGCTCTGTGGGTATTTAGTGCAGCCCCTAGTGCTCCCAGCCTGAGGACTTTCACCCCAGGGTCCCCACAAACCCCAATTTCCATCAGAAGAAAACACAACAGAAATAAGACCACTGATGCCAAAATTCAGAGCCCTTTCTTCTAGTGACAGTGAAGTCACACGTAGCCATAAAAGTTTGTAGTGATGTGAATATTAGGAAACATATAAACTCATGAACCTCATGGTACTGCCAGCTGTGAACAGCCTCCCTTCTTCCTGCCTATTCTGCTTGGATGCCAGGCACCAGAAGTGTGCCTCTCCTCTGTGGCTAAAGCCAGTCAGTTTGGAGTAAATGATACTTTGAAAATTTGCCTTGCTTCCACATAAACGTTAAGCATCCAAGCTCCTGTTCTGAAAACATTCCTCAAATACCAGTCCCTATGCTACCACCATCCCACACTGCCTCTTAGAAAGAATACTCTCCTATCTGCTGTGTGGGACTCTCATGCTGTCTTGTATGTTGTCTGCTTAGCCTTGAGAGGACATGCTTCTGGTGTGTCTGCCTCCCTAGTGCATTTTACCAAGTAGGCACATAATGGGCATTACATAAGGAAAGAGAAGAGGTGTGATTTGCTTCCTAAAGATGCACCAAAAGTACCTTCCTCTATTGGCCCTAGCAGCCTGAGCAAGCTCTGCTGTGGCTTGTTCAGGTTGTCCTATGACTCTTAGGGATTGACTATAGACTTCCATAGACTACTCCAGCTTTCCCTTGGTTATCTGGCTGCATACATACAAGCCCCAACCCATAGAGTCTCTTCTTTTTTTTTTTTTTTGTTTTTTTTTTTTTTGGTTTTTCGAGACAGGGTTTCTCTGTGTAGCCCGGGCTGTCCTGGAACTCACTCTGTAGACCAGGCTGGCCTCGAACTCAGAAATCCTCCTGCCTCTGCCTCCCAAGTGCTGGGATTAAAGGCGTGTGCCACCACCGCCCGGCCATAGAGTCTCTTCTTAATCTGTAATTCATTGAATGTATTTTCTCTCTGCAGGTGAAAGGATGTCTTCAGCTCCCGTTCAGGTAATAAGATCCCTTCTGATCCCAACCTGGAAGAAACACTGTAAATGCCAGGGCTGGAATCCAATGCCATTTGCAGTGCCTGGTTGCAGAAATACCAGCTTTCCTGTTGCATAAGTTGTTAAAGGGTACTAACATTAGCTGTGCACCTTGTTGATGGCAGGCCATGTGCTGAGCTATTGACAGGCATCTCATGTAACTGTCACAACAACCCATATTATTGCATCATGGTAGGGCCGTGTCCTCTGACTTCACAAGCAAGCCATAAAAGATTAACTTATCTTCCAAAGCCAGCTGAAAGATGCCAGGGCCAACACTCAACACCCAGGCTCACTCTAACATTCCACTGAAGGTTGCTACCTCTGATTTTTAACTCCTGAGATGTCACCATTAATGAAAGCTTCTCTCAAATTAATATGATAATCTGCAATGAGGGGCCTGTGGACATAGTACAGCTTGTAGAGAGTGCTTTTCTAGTGTGGAGGAAGTCCTAGGTTTGATCCTCAGAACAGCATAAACTAGGTGTGGTGACACACATACTTCCATGGCTCTTAAAAGTAAGAGGAACAGAAGTTCAAAATTATCCTCTGCTATATTTTAAATGGGATACAAGGGACTATGTCTCAAATAATAATAATTCCTTGATGAGTATTTAAATGATATCCAAGCACATCTAATGTTCTAAGACCATGGGAAGTATACAAGGTGGTCAGGAGTCACTCTGGAACACATGAAAACATACTAAGCCAGCTATACGCTTTGGGTGACATGAACTCTCCATTGTCTAGCCTAGGGTTTGGAATGCCCCTGCAGCCATTTAGGAAAGATGACCAAGGAACGGAGAAGGTAGAGGTGGTGGAAGTCAGAACTGCCCCCTGCCAATCAAGTCTGTGTTGTTACTGAAGTATAAATAGTATGGAAAGAGGCCAGATCTTTATAGTGTCTTTCCTTTGACCTGCAGGACAATGCTAATGAGACCTACACAGAAGAGTTATGCTATGTCCTTGTTGATCACAAAGCCCTCAGGGGAAGGCCATCAGTATCGTCAAACTCTGCTGAGGGGTTCTATGAGAACGTCTCTAACAAGGCTGGGAGACACAGAGAGTCTTCAAGAGGAACAGAGACTGAGTATTCAGTTCTCCATTTCCCTTCTACCCCTCAGCCCCTACCTTCCACAGAAGATGAGTATGAACTTCTCGTGCCCAGCAGATTCTCCTCACATGCCATTCAACAGCCACGGCCACTTACAGCCCCCTATGAGACCCACTTTTCTCATCTACAATGAAGTGACTAGGTTAGAGTTTATTTAGCACTGACAGATAAAAGTAGAAGTTTGGGACTCTAGGTAAAGGAGTCATGGATCATGGAGATCCTTTAGTTTATTTCTTCTGGAGGACCTTGGCTGGGCAGACTCTGCAAACCACAATGCCTCTCAGAGTCTGACAATAGCCATTCAAAAATCAACTGTCTTGAATATCACATTAAAAGGAGTGACCACCTTTGTTTCTAAGTGGTGTTAAAAATAATCTGTGGTAGGAAGGGCTCCTGGTATTGACACTGGGGTATACCACAAAAGACTGCTCTTCTCACTAAGTTCTTATGAATAATCCCCACAACTGTTCTCTGGAGTCGGGGGAAGCTTACTCATCCTGTTCCATAACTCCAGAGAGAATTCCCTCATCACTGTTAAGTTCCAGCTCAGCGCCACTTGCTATGGAAAATGGCAATATTCCTTTTATTCCATGGGTCTAAAGCGTGTCCTTCACACAGTGTTTTTGGCCTCATCGTTCCCATGGCTGGGAATTTCCTGTACCATCGTTAATATAATTTTAAACTATATTTTTAAAAATTTAAGTTTCTCATCAGAAATGTCTTTCTCCTATGGTGCAGGAAAACATTCCCAGAACCTTCTCTGAGCAAGGCAAGTGATTGACCATGAAGAGACAACTCAAATGTCGTCGCATAAATCTCAGTTGAACCACCATGGTGTTAGGAACTGACAAAATGGAAAGTTTCTGCAGAGACTTTAACCCCACTATCTTCTTTTTTACTGAGAGAAAATTGTTTGCCCCATGGTACATTATTGGCATTAGTGACAGAACTTGATTTTGGCTTCAAAGTCAGTGTTGCTTTTGGGAACTATATATGTATGGTACAGTAAATTTCTCCATAAATGTCCACATGGGAAAAGTAACACATACCTCTTCTCTGTGAGCATCCCCCTGTGACTTGAGTCGTTATTTTCCATCATTGTTTTGTTAGAATTTCTGGAATCATGTCTATGGTAAGTTAGCCAACTATGTACAACCTATTCACTGACTCATCTAGCCCACCACCTGTTTTGTTGTAGATAAACATTTACTGAAACACAGCTGCACTGATTTGTCTAAATACTATCTATGGTTGCTCAACCATGGTAGAATTGATTTGTGACACAGACCAGAGGCTTTACAAAGGTACAAATATCTGTAATTTAACCTATTCTCGATAATAATTTTGCAGACCTCTGCCTTAAACAGTCACAGTTTGAGATGAACTGGAGAAGATTACATTTGGTTATTGACACACTCATTAGGAGCAGATACCAATGAACTGGCAGGAGAATATTGAACCATAAAGGAGATGACCAAGACTAAAACAATTACTAACAAATGAGACTATTTGTACGTTCACACCTGCATCCGCCAAGGTTCTGTTTTATTTACCTCATGGCCACTGTCCTAATTTTAGGGATGCTAAAATATCAAGATGTTCGTTGAGATGAGCTTGGGAGGTACTATGTATTTAATTACTATTTTGTTATCAAAGCTGAATAAGTTTTTACTTAAAATGCCCCAAGGCGTTAGGGAGGTAGCTCAGTAGTACGCTCCTTGCCTAGCATGTACAAGGCATTCAAAGAGAGGGGGAAAGAGGAGGGCGAGGGGAGAGGAGGGGGAGGAGGAGGGAGGGAGGGAGGGAGGGAGGGAGGGAGGGAGGGAGGGAGAGAGAGAGAGAGAGAGAGAGAGAGAGAGAGAGAGAGAGAGAGAGAACAATAGAAAAGGAAGCACATAGCAGGCCAATTGTCCATTGAGAATAAATGAAGTGACTTAAGGTCCTTTGGGTGACTTTGCTGAAACATAAACCAGTTGATCACCTTCAGCTAAAGAGCTAACAAGATCTTAGTACCTTGGTCTCTATTAACTTCCTTTCTTTACAGATATCTTTCATCTAGAAGCCTAAGTGTAGTGTTTGGCCAGAAGTCACTTGGGTTCTAAGTATGTGTTCATGGAGATAAGAAATGCTGTAAAAGATGTAACACATGGCCTGTGGGGAGGAAAGTGTGAGCCGCAAACTGATTCAAATCTTAGTTTCTTTTCCCCTGCCTTTCAACCCAACCCACATACTTATAGACTCAATATACTGCACCCATACATTGGAGAGCTGGATCTGATATATGGTCATCCATTCTAGTTGGCTTTCAGCTACTGGAATAAATCACTGACCAAAAACTAACTGGGAGGAAAGGGTTTATTTGACTTACATGTCCCAGCAATAGTTCATCATGGGAGGACCTTCAGGTAGGAACTGAAGTGGAGGTCGTAGAAATACTGCTTACTTTCCATGGCTCTCTTAGTTTTCTTTCTTATACGACCCAGGGCAATCTGATCAAGGGGGTGGCACTGCAGTTGTCTGGACCCTCCTATATCAACCATCAATCGAGACTGCCCCATAGAAACACCCACAGGTCAATCCAATGGAGTTGATGGATAAAGTGACATTCCTTCTTCTCAGGTAACTCAATTTTGTGTCAAGTTGATAAAATAAAACAAGCCTTCCCATTATATCATCTATCGGAGACCCTGAGGATAAATGATAGCAAAGAATAGAGAGAAACAGAAGTCTTTTAAAGCATATGGAGAAAAGCATGCTGCTGCAACAAGTGGTTAGAGCCCTCAAGTGCCCTCAAGCAAAGCAGACATCAAACAGATGGCTCTACATTAGAACTCTATGCTGACACTTTGCGGCAGATAGGCAATGGAAAATTCCTATCTATCTATATAAATTCCTATCTATATAAAGAATTACCTGATCCCCAAAGCAAATGCTTTAAAAAAGAAAATCAGGGCTTATACCAAGAAGCATGTTCACATGGTAAAAATTAAATGATTAAACAACAGCCATGTTTCTAAATTAAAGAGCCATTGGGGGTATCTCAAAGCATCTGCTCTGAGTGCAAATGAGATACCTTAGTGAATAAAGCATTTACTGAGCAAAATTTATAGCCTAGATTTGGTCCCAGGACCCCACAGTGAAGGAGAGAACTGATTTCTGAAAATTGTCGTCCTCGGACCTCCACACTCACTCATAGACATACACAAACAGCCCCACAAATAATAAATGGAATTTAAAATTTAAATCTACCATGTTGTGTACAATATTGTGTCAACCAAAAAACATATAACAACAAATTTTTTAAAATATGAGAAAAAAAAGTCCTACTTTCTTGATGTAGCTTGTATGTGAAGTGTCCAATAGTCCGTGTGCACTTGGTGTCCTGCTGGTGAGGGTTTAAGGAGGACACAGAGCCTTTGGGAATATGGCCTAGCTAGCAGAAGTGAGTCTCTGAGTATGGAGATAGGTTGGTGCTATCTGCTCTAGTTCTGGCTGGAACCACCTGTTTCCTAATCTGCCAAGGTGTGAATGTCCTTGTCACAAGCTGCCACCACTGCAGACTGCGTTGCTCCAGTTACTATGTTGCTCTGTCATAATGGGTCATGCTCCCCTGGAACTCTGGGTCAAAATAAGCCTTGTCCCACTTGTTGCTTCTGTCAGATATTGTTGATGAGAAAATATAGCTAATGTATTTGCATAATATATAAAATATCTTCAATTTCATAGCAGGTTTTGTGTCCAAATGTTGCCACAGTGCTCAGACTTTGTACTCTGATATTGATGGGGTTATGATATCACCATACTTACTGAGGAGCTATTGGTAGTGGATAGTTGCAGGATGGGGTCAGGGGTCATTGTTTTTAGAAGATGTGATGTCTGGTAGATTCCCCACACTTCAGTGGATGCTCCCCACACATACACATGAGAACAGCTCTAACTGGATTTCATGGGTTATGAAAAAAAAAACCAACCTATGAGGTTGGGATGGGAAGGAAAAAAATGGGGGATGGAATTTTATTTTATACATTTTAAATTATAAAAAACAACAAAACAAAAACCGCATCCTCACGAATGGCAATCCACAGGCTGATGCTGATCCCCTTTTCCATACATTTCAAGATTTTTCATGAAACTCTACAGTCTTGCAGAAAGTATACATCAATGCAGATTGTGTGTGTGTGTGTGTGTGTGTGTGTGTGTGTGTGTGTGGTGTCTACTGTTTCAGGAGGTTAGTAATGCAACCCCTCACTTAATCCTGTTTCTTCACCAACCAAAGAATATACACAGGCTGGACCTAGGCTTCCCCACACATATGTAGTAGAGATGTTGCTTGGTCTTCATGTGGGTCTGGAACAACTGGAATGAGGTGGGGGTTATCCCAAAAGCTGTTGCCTGCATGTGAGATTGTGTTCTTCTAGCTGGACTCCCTTGTCTGGCCTCAGTGGGAGAGGAAGAGCCTAGCTTCACAGATACTTGATGTCCCAGGGTGGAGAGATACCCAATCTCCCCACTCAGAGGAGAAGGGAAGGGAGAATTGAGGAAGGACTGTGGGAGGGGGTGACTGGGAGATGGGTAGTGATCTGAATGGTAAGTGAATAAAAAAAGAAAGAAAGAAAGAAAGAAAGAAAGGGAGGGAGAGGGAGGGAGGGAGAGAGAGAGAGAGAGAGAGAGAGAGAGAGAGAGAGAGATTTAAAAAAGAATCCTAGTTCTTGAGAAATAAACTGAGACTGAGTTTCTAATTTACTCTTTCAAGTTACTAATATAAAAAGAAGCACCCCTCCCCCTATAGGGCTTCAAACAGTACACAGATAAACTGGAGAGATCCACAGTGCAAGTCATGGCAGCCTTTGTGGTTTCCGGTCACATTCGTATTAGCACCTATAAATAAACTACCATTATTTTAATAAATTCTCATTTAAAACAGAAGAGAGAAATAGGAAAGGGGCAAAAACAAGGCAAGAAAATGTACCACTGACAAGTTCAAATTCTTCTGTGATTAGGACAGCCTGAGTATGGGCTCTTAAGTATCTTGGAATGGAAGGCATGGGGAGGGGCAGACTGGAAGGCTTAAGGGAACAGGATAAAGGGCATGGGGTGAGAGACAGGATGGAAGGTGTGGGAGGATCAGTATGAAAGGCATGGTGTGTGGTGGAGGGAAACAGTTGCATTTCCAGGTCACCAGAGGAGCCTACAGGGGAAGAGAGGCTCTCTCTTGTTGCATGTGGCTGGCTTTTTTCCAAACCTAGCCTCTGAAGTTCACAAATTTGACAGTTTGTCTCTATTGTTTGCAGTTAAACCTGGCTATTTTTTCTCTACTGCTTCCTGTTCCATACACGAAGGTCCTGTTTCTCTAATAACATTAGCAACGTCTTTTACTGTCTTCTTCACTGGTATTATCTATGCAAAACGAAAAAACAAAAAAAAAAACAAAAAATCAAAAAAAAACCCCACATGACTCAAAAAAGATCTACAGATGGCTAGAGAGATAGCTACGTGACTAAAAGCACTCACTGCTCTTGAAGATGACCTGGGCTCAGACTCAGCATTATTGTGGCACCCACAACTGCCTATAACTCCAGTTCCTGGAGACCTGATGCCCTCATCTGATCTCCTCGGACTACTGAACAGATGTGGTGCATATACATACACTCAAGCATCGATAAATAAATAAAATTCAACAAATAAAAAATTTAAAGATTAAAAATATATAGAAAAAATTCAATTGCAAACTGAAAGGAATTGGACACATGGCTAGAAATTTTGTTAAAAACAGGACAAGTGTTTTATCTGTAGCTGAATGACTTCTGAAACCAAACAGGGCTTTGTCCTAAACCCTTCAATTATTTCACAGATACTTGTTGCAGTCTTATGATGAACTGGGCATTATTCCTGTCATTAGGATCTGTGGTGACCACGAAACTTGTCATCTAGAACCAAGCAATGTGTATAAAATTGTTTTCTCAAACATCTTGGTATGTTCTAAGTTACCCATAACATATTGTATCTGAAATTCAAACCTTGGAAATCTTCTCTATGACCCAGTGGTCAAAATCAAAACTATGGTACAAACATGTTAGTGTTTCCCTAAAGAGAAGGGAACAAAACCAAACCCGTCTCCAGGCGCGAGCATTCTTCCAGCCCCATCCAAGGACAATTTCAAGGGAGAAAGGTTTACTTTGACTCATGATTTTGTTCCTTCATGAAACGGAAGGCATGGTGGACTTCCAGGAGAGAGAGCATGGCAGGAAAGTCCACATTATGGTAGACTGGGAAGCAGAGAATAAAGCTTGGGCCAACCTGACTGGGCTATAACCTCTAATTGATTTCCTCTGGCAATCTCCTTATGCCAGCGACCCCCACCTCCTAAAGGTTATACAGCTTCCCTGGACAATATCACTAACTGTGAAACAAATGAGCCTATGGAGGACATTGCAGATTCAGAGTGTAACATTGTGCCTATATAGCACTGCAGAGAAAGAGGGTAGGGATAGGCTCCTCCCACTCTCCCTGGAAGTGATGGGAGGGCACAGTCAACCCCAGCTCAATCTGGTCCAATCTTCCTCACAAATGCTTCATCTTCCTCACAAATGAGCACAGTCACTTCTACTCCCAACTAACACATGGTCTTAATGAGGTAAGACCCAAGAGGCAGACAAGAAAACAGCAGAGTTGCAAAAATAATTTATTGTAAATGTTTTTAGATCATTATATATTAAAATTCCTTGTTACTTTAGAAAGATAAGGGCACATGAAAGTTCACAGTTAACATGTAAAAAATAAAATAAAATAAAATAAAATAAAATAAAATAAAATAAAATAA
>NW_021620060.1:299298-387630 GCF_004785775.1 Grammomys surdaster | reverse complement strand
AAAATAAAATAAAATAAAATAAAATAAAATAAAATAAAATAAAATAAAATAAAATAAAATAAAATAAAATGGGCAGAAGAAAAATCCACCTGTTTCAGGAGTTTAAGGAACTATCCTGAAAGTGAAACTATAAATTACAATGTAGCAATTATCATTATACTATATTACTATAGTATATAGTAGTTAAATAAGAAAGCAAGTTCACATTGTTCAGAACCCTACAATTGACACATATTCATACACAGCTGCCTGCCATAGTGACCTGTATCCATGGTTAATCTATCTGAGGTATCAGACTGGGGAATTTCTCATTATACAACAATGAAACTAACTCTCCCAGAAAATTTCCAGGAAGGTAATTTCCACAACAAAACAAATATTCTGTTCTCTTATGACAGGCAATCTATATCCATAGGTGACTGATACAGTCACTAGCTTCCTTCTGGCCCTCCAAGGGACTTGAATACAACAGTTTCAAAAGGACAGAACTTCTCTGCTTAGCGATCATCTGCAGGAAGACACACAAACATCTCAATAAATTGAGTCCTATCAGGCAACACAAAGCCAGTGTGTGATATCAATAGCAGAAATTTAAGCAGTCTTAATGATCCTTTGATGACTTTTATAATAATAATAATAATAATAACCCACGGGGGTGTCAATCTTAAAAGATGGCAGCCTGCCCAAAACTCAGAGACATATATTCTCAAAAAAAAGAGAAGAAAAGAAAGAAAAGAAAAGAAAGATACAGAGTCATCTCAGGAACAATGCAGGGATGAGGAACACTTAAGACACATCGATCTATATGTAATACTCAATGGTACGCCTGACTGAGCTCAGCTGACAGGTGGTGGAGGAAGATGAAGAGCTACACTCCTTAGGTCTTCAAGTTGCCTTCCTTTTCCTCTCGCCCTGGCTCAGGGGTCCATCAGAGATAATTGTGAGTGGAGAGAAGGCTTCAGTGAACAACTGATTGGTTCTTCCTCCTTCCCCTGGATACCCTGATGAAGCTTTGACTCACCCCATCAGCTGGGGTTAACAGAATCTGCCTAAAACCAAGCCAGATACTTATCTTTGCAACACAGGAAAAGCATTCATGTGCTAGTAGAAGCAGTCAATGCTTCAAAGGCAGTAGGAATCTTATATTATGGGATCTTAGATCCACCTCCGACCTCTAGCTCCTGAACCCAGCAGGGACAGCTCTCATAAACAGCCATTCTGAGATGGATCCAGACTTCACATTTGTGTAGCATCAGTGGGAGGACTGTCTTCTCCTTCTGGTCACTGCTAGATACACTTCTGAATTGTCTTCAGTCTGAGACTCAGCAGAGCACTGCTTTCTGACCCAGGCCAACACTCATCACTTCAGTCTAGAAAAAAAACAAAGGCAAACCAAAGTCACTGTGCGTTTAGTTTTGATCCAAACTAGAGTCACCTGAGCAAAGAATCTCAATGATGAACTGCCTAGGTCAGGTTGGCCTGTGGACATGACAGTGGGGAACTTTGTTGATTGCCTTAGTTGACATGAGAAGACTCAGTCGGAAAGTGGGCAGAAACATTCCCCAGCCTGGAGCCCTGGATTGTGAAAGAGTAGAGAAAATGGCTGAGCACAAAGCCCAGATGCGTTCCTTTTCTTTTGGCTCTTGACTGTGGTTATGACGTGACTAGAAACTTGAAGTTCCTGCATCCCTGAGTTCCCTGCAGTAACAAAATGGAACCTGAAATTGTGTTTTATCACAGCAACAGAAGTAAAACTAGGCTGGCCACTAATTTTCAAAAGCCGAAATTACCTGGGACATTTGTACTTACAAATGGTATCATATAGAGTCTGAGTATATAATCTTAGGTCAAATTGGAATAGCCATCAAATTCTGAATGGAAAATTTTCACTCTCTGTATGCATGCACAAATATGTATACACATATATGTAGATATGCATGCATGCTGAGTATCCTTTAAAAGGCAAGTAATGTTTATTGGATGCTCACTTATTTTGGTATGATTCGTGATAAACATGTTGATGATGATGCCCTCTTGGATGATGAGGGCATTTATAGTGACAATAACTGTAAAGTGTTGTCAACTCAAACCACCATCACTGTGCCAGGAGAAACTGATAAGGGACATGGTGGGAAGGCGGCTGGCTTGAGTGGAGGTGCTCATACAGATCCTGGCAGACACCTCCGTTCTGCAGTGAGGTTCTTTGAGACAATGGTCTTTTTTATTTCTCCCTCATGGTATTTTCTCACTACTCCATCTGCATACAGAATGTGAACTCCAGAGCAAGACATCAGTTTGTGGATGAGTGAATAGTTACATAATTTGACACAGTACAAGGCACCAACAATGCCAAACCAAGTTGTGCGTCGCTTCAGGCCCCACCTCTTTGCTTCCCCTACTTACCATAGAGAAAGAGAGATTCTGGGTCAAGCCCAAGACTCTCACAAGTAGATACGTTCTTATCATGGAAACTCTGTCGCATGATGCCGAGCACCAACTCTTCACTCATCATGTACTCCATAAAGCCATCATCTTCAGATGGAACTCCAAACTGCAAGTGATAGGTTACCGTGGCATTTTCAACACTGAAAGCCAAACCATCAGAACATACAGACAGGCATTATAATGAATAAACAGAATCATATCGAGACTCAGACACCAATCTTAGCATTAATATTTCTTTGGTTCCACATCTTCCTGTAACCAGCTTTAGAGGGTGCACTAGCCCCGGAGAATGCAATGCCCTAGAGCCCTCCTCCTGCGGCCACCACACAACACGACCAACTGCTCACACCTTAGGGGACCACTGAGAGTGGCTTTGGAAGGAATGGACACAACCCAGCTATCATAAAGAAAGACTGAGCATTGGCATAGCACCCATCTGATATTAGCCTTCCTGCTGTGTGGCAAGCCCAGAGGCTCCTCCTCCATTCCCGTCTTTATGTTCTCAATTCTGCCACTACATGTAAACATCAGGGCTAATTAATTAATTAAGATATTTAAACATGTTTATTTACTTATTAGCTCATAGGTTTTCACACACACGCACACACACACACACACACCACACTAACCGCACACACACTTTGATCCTACCCTCGCCCAAGTTTAACCAGTTAACCTATAAAAATGATTATGATCTGGCCCAAGGCTCCTTATCCTGAGTCAACTCCCTACCTCTTGATCTCCCAGAAAATGACCTGTGCACTGCAATGAATCATACCTCTTGTGTGTGTGTGTGTTGTGGGGTTTTTTTTTGGGGGGGGGGGCTACTCCTTCAGGTACACTTCCAGAGCCCCTTAAGTCATGATGACCATTTTAAAAAATCTCTTAGTAATGAGACCTAAGGAATTTTCATCCCTGAGGAGGCTCTAATCCTTTCATCTTTCAGTACATACTTTTCTAATATTTTTACAGTGAAAATAATTATAGGACTGCCCTAAATTAGTAGCTTAAGTGGCTTCCTTGACATTTAATTTTTCACAGGTAACATTTAATTTTTCTATTGCTTTTGTCAAGATGGCCCAGATTAGGCTCAGCAATAATAAAAAACAAATTAACAGGAGGTCACATCAGAGAGATTCTTCTAGGGAATGATTTATAGCCACTTCAGTCTCTCCAGAGTTAAGCAGGCCACTGCAATGCCAAGGATAGGCAAAGAGCTCCCTCTGGAGGCCAGATGTCACATAGGCTGTACATTTTAAAATAATAGCTTTGTAAACTCTCCCATATAGCAAAGAACTGTGCCAAGCCCTATGAACCAAGTAAATTACAGAGTAAATTGAGACTCTGACAAGACCCAGTTACCACAATGCCACTAAAGGCAGTGTTAAAAGCTCATTTTCAAACTCCAATCCAGCTAGCCTAGTTTACATGTGTCATTAATTATCCCTTAGTAGAGTGATCTATCATTCAGGAGGATGGAGAAGTAACCCTGCATGCTCACTGCTAAGGATCTGGACTAACTGATGAGACAGGCCTGGGATGGGTGTTCCAAAGATCAAGCTGAAAGCTAAGAGAGAGTATCAAGCCTGACTCAGTCTGAGTGCATCATCCCTGTCTCTCTTGCCTCCACCACCCCTGTCTCCCCTGGTACACTTATAAAAGGCACACATCTGAAGGAGGTATTTTTCTGTGGACTTTCCCACAGCAGTTCACCCCTGGGAGTAGATCTAGAAACTGATATAGGAAAAAGGTACTTTCAGGTACTGTTGGGCCTGTTCTGGACCAAGGTCAGGACCTCTCTGTAGACACAAATGCATGTGCTGAGCGTAGGAATATCTTTTCACATGTGCAAGGATATCAGTTTAGATGTGATGGTTTTGAAAATTCTAAATAAATGTTAAAAAAAAATAGGGGCTGGGGGCTGGAGGCTGGGGTGTGGCTCAGTTGGTGGATTGTTTGTCTAGCATGCTTGAAATGTTGGATTCAAGCCCCAGCATACAGAAAATCTGAAACAATGACTCAAGCCTGTAAGCCCAGCGTGTGCAGGGCAGGCAGGAGGATCAGAATTCAAGGTGAACCTTGGTTACATGACTTTGGGCTTTATGAGTCTCTCTCTCTCTCTCTCTCTCTCTTACACACACGAGCACACACACACACACTGGCAATTCTTTATCTAAAATACTAAAGTCCTTGAGGTTTTTTGTTTAGAAAATATATTTGGTCATCCTGATTAGCCCTTAGAAACAGTGATCACGGAAGGGTTCACAGAACTTTGTTTATGGCCTTGCTTGCTCTTTGATTATTTGTGTGCATTGTCTTGCTTGTTCCTTGACTATTTGCATGTATTGTATTACTAATTCTTCAACCTAGAACTGACCTTAATACTTGCATTCAATTAAAATGATATAAAAGCAAAAAAGAGGAAGGGGCATAGGATAGAAAGTTTATAGGGAGGGGAAATAGGGAAAGGGGATGACACCTGAAATGTAAATATATAAAATAAATAAAATTAAAATTTAAAAAACCCAGAAAACTGTGTCTCTCTCCCTCTGACTCCTGTGTAGAGAGAGAGTATTTATAGTGTAGGGTTGTTAGATCCCCTGGGCTGGAGTCAAATAAGGGTTTGTGAGCTGCCAAACATGGGTGCTGGGAACTGAACATTGGAAGAAAAGGAAGTATTCTCAATAGCTAAGCCATCTCTGCAACCTCTCTCCCCACAAATAACTTTTAAAACAAAAATTCTCTAACACTAAACCTTGGCCTAATTTCTAGACCTAATTTGCTTAGTCTTCTTGTCGGTTTTCCCAGTGTCATCTCCCATCTATTGAATGCTAAGTTCAGATCCTTTGTATCCATAGCAAGGGCAGGTTCTTGGAAAGACCCAGGAGACTCTGAGGTGAAAGGATTTTCTACTACAGCTCTACTACAATCTTCAAATGGAAAGATGTGTCAAAGGGATGGAGCAGAGCGTGTGAGGTCCAACTATCCAATTCTCCCTTTCCTACACCCATTTTTGTGCCAATGACTTATGACTAAAGACAGTAGGGTCCCCACTGGGCAGCATGTCCCTACAGAGACATCTGAAGAAGGAAGAGACCACCAGACTTCACAGCCTTTCTAGTCCTATCTCATCAAGCTACCACTGGTGTTACATGTTCCTCTCTCAGATCTACTGTGATTATGGTTTAAGTGGGAGAATATAAACATATAACATTGACTTTGATAACTATTTCCCTGAGACACCCTAGGAACAACTGATGACAATAAGGCTTTCTCACATAAATCTTATTTAAAGTATTTCCAGTAATCTCGATAATAAAAAGGATAATTTATTAAACAACTCTTTTATACAAGCACATGCATGCACATTTGCACTCTCGTGCATGTGTGTGTATGTGTGTGTGTGTGTGTGTCTTTTGATTGGTTCAGACTATTAAATTTCTTGTAATTGAAAAGAAAAAAGTATGTATACATACTTGGACAATATATATAGCAAATATATGCACAGAAAAAAAAATCAAGGCAAAGAGTTGTTAATTTTGTAGGGGTGAGTGTAATTAATCATTGGTGCTAGCACCAAAGAAAGGAGACAGAAGAGACAGGTGTATTTTCAATGTTCTTAATGTAGTAAGAGGCCAGTCTACTCCTGAGTCACTGATGCAGCACATAGAACATGCCCTTTGTAGCACATCACTCTCTGAGGCTTCTGTCTATTTCTGCCCTTAATTGATTTCTGTGTCTATTGTTAAACAGAAATGTTTCTCTTGGACATGCTTTTCCTCTCTGAGGGTGACCATAATTCAATCACATAATTAGTCCATGATTTCCTTCTTTCTGCTTTGTTGAGCTAAGAAATTTCCAGGCACCATTCCAGAAGGACACTGTGGGTTTTACTATCAAGTCTCCTCACCCTCCAAAGCTCAGGGAAATCATTGTGGCTGAATAGAGATGAGTTGGGTAGGTGAGTGGGTGACCTTCTGAGAAAGACAGCAAGATGTACAGATCCAAGCTCTTACCTGAAATCCAAGATACCAGCAGATGTGAAAAAACGACTCAGAGCTGGGGACTGTCTATACGTGTCCGTGAGCTAAACACACAGCAAGAAAAAACACACATGTCACTGAGAATCATCTTACTTATCACCTGCAGAAGCAAATGGCTTCAGGACAAAGGAGAATTCACTCTGGCTAGGAATTCACTTGATTGGGGCTCTGGATTAAGAGGAAGAAAGTGTAAGAGGACCACAAATCAAAACTCAAGTCAACCTTCAAGTGAGATCTAAAAAGTCGAAATAGTAGAGTGTCACTGACAGCCAGGCAGCAAGGCAGCCAGGCACCTGTTTGTAATTCCAGTATTCCCAAAGCTGAGGAAGTGGAACTGCCCAGGAGTTCAATGTAAGACTGTTTTTTATAATGAGTTCTAGGTCAGCCAAGGCAACATAGTGAGACTCAATCAAAAAAAATTAAAATGAGCTTATTGATAAGGCCCAAGTGGCTCACTGGGAATCCTCAACTTGACATATGAGCTCAGCAGACAGTTGGTAACCTTAGTGGTGCTATGGTCAATGACCCTCTGCAGGAGCTCATAGAGGCATCAGTAAATGCTAAGGCTGGGGATGAAATGGGGAGGGCCCAGATCACCACTAGCCACTCATTACCAGGACATCACTGGTCCTGAGCTTCTTTCTTCTACAGAATGTCCTTGTTAGGAAGAATATCTATCCTGAATGTCGGGTCCAGCACTTCACCAGTCAAAGGGACAAAATGATGAAGTTGCAAAGATATGGAGGTTTTATAGTAAAATTATATCCTAAAGACATGATGACATCCATGGTTCTCCGACCTAGGCTTTACGCCTTTCACATTTTGCTATGCGGTAGCTCTGCAATCTGTGATATAATGATTTTCTAGTAAACCAACTCATAGATTGAAATGATCAAAAGTATACAAATGATGGAGTAAGGATATGTAGAGTCCATACAACCAAAGATGCCTATGAGATTGGACAAATGAATCTTTAAGAGGAAACAGGTAGGAAGGCTAACAGAACACAGATGATGTGAAAGTGGAAGGAGGCATTCTGAGGGCAGAAGAGTACAGCAAGGATGGACGCTAGGAGACAGGAGAGGAGATGGCTGTAGAAACTGACAAAACTGTGTGTATATGAGAATACCATCAGGAAACCTGTAACTTTGTGTGCTAATTTAAACTGGTAGCAAATCATTTAATGTATCTAATATATTCAACATTGTGGCTTGGCTCAAAACACTTTGTTTCATTAACCTACAGTTGGGCAGAGCCATCTAACATAAAGCCCACTTTATAACAAGAAGCTTTAATCATGAAATTTGTCTAAATATTATCCTCAAAGTCAAAGCATGAAAGGCTGTATATGTGGTCTTTCATACCACCAAAAGTGGTCCGTAAGTTAAGAATAGAGGACATTCTTTCTCCATTCCCTGGTACTAGCCATTATCCTGACATTGGTACGAAACCTTTCTTCACTTATATTTAGAAATTTTTATTTCCTTATAGGATCATAATGAAATGCTATTTATGGTTTTATTCAAATAAAATGTATTATATTCTATACAATCTTCTAAGAATTGTTTGTTTGTTTGTTTGTTTGTTTGTTTTCAGCAGACACATTCTTAGCTCAGGCTGGCCTCAAATTCTAGTATCTTCCTGCTCCTGATATGTACCACAGATATGTACCATTGTGCCCAAATTGAGCAGAGACTGAAGGAAAGGCCATTCAGTGACCTGCCCAACTTGGAATCCATCCCATGGGCAGGCACCAAACCCTGACACTATTACTGATGCTATGTTGTGCTTGCAGACAGGAGCCTAGTATAGCTGTTCTCTGAAAGGCCTAACCAGCAGCTGACTGAGATACATGCAGATATTTACAACCAACCAATTAACTGAGGTCAAGACCCCTATGGAAGAGCTAGGGGAAGGATTGGAGTAATTGAAGGATGGTAACCCCATAGAAACAGTGTCAAATAACCTGGACCCCTGGGAGCTCCTACAGACTAAGCCACCAACCAAAGAGCATACATAGGCTGGTCTCTGGTCCCAGGTACATACATAGCAGAAGACTGCCTTGTCTGGTCTCAGTGGGAAAGGATGAGCTTAATTCTGTAGAGACTTAATGCCCCGGGGAAGGGGGATGCCAGAGGCAGCGTTATGGGGAAGGGGTGCGTGGGTGAGTGGAGGAGCACCCTCTCAGAGACAAAGGGGCGGAGGGATGGAGTAAAGAACTCTGGGAGGGGAGACTGGGAAGGGTACAACATTTGGTATGTAAATAAACAAAATAATCAATGTTTTTAAAGGATTTGCTTTTATACTGAAAATTACATTCAAGATTTATGCATAAGATACATCTCAGGGCCCTTAAGTCCAGATCCTACGCAGAATGCATTAAGTCATTATACCAGCTCATCCATTTCCCTGCT
The DNA here is from genome assembly GCF_004785775.1 of Grammomys surdaster. NCBI lineage: Eukaryota > Metazoa > Chordata > Mammalia > Rodentia > Muridae > Grammomys > Grammomys surdaster. The sequence goes on along the minus strand of NW_021620060.1, from coordinate 378,728 downwards.
GATGGAGACTTCCTTCCATGCTGTCTTTATCATAAACTATGCTAATGCAATTGTTATTCTCAACCACCTCTATGGACCTTTTTGTTCATTTGAGAATCTCCCCAAGACAGACAGCAAGAAATGGAATTGCTGGTCCAAAGGCAGGTGCATCTTCAACTCAACTCATTGTTGCTGATCATTCTCCATCTTCCGCTCCTCCCTGTAACCAGACCTGTTCCGTTTCTCCTATTCCTACTAGACTTAATTTTTTTTCTCAATCTCAGAGATGTAGGATCACATCTCACATTGCACATACTGCCCTTCTTATTATAGCTGGAGCGCCTTTCCAAGTGTTACTAGCTATGTATGTGTAGTGCCCATGTCCTGGTGCTTAAGGAGACAGAAAGCATAAGATTCCCTGGAACTGGAATTACAGGCATTGAGAGTTGACATGTGAATACTGGGAACCAAAACCATGACCCCTGAAAGAGCAGCAAGTGCTCTTAACAACTACACCATCTCTCAGCTTTCTTTTCCAGGATTTGATTAGTCTTCCCATCAAGTTTCATAGAAACAAATCTCAACTGCTTTGTACTAGGGAACATATGGCTGAATGAATTTACATTCCTTCTGCATTTACACTGAAAAGCTAAACACCTTGTTCTCTAACAATAATAGTTCTAGGATAAATCAGGAGTAGGCTGGGATATGGCACCACTCTCAGTGTGGGCACAGCTCTAGGATTAGAATAAAGTCACAACCACACCAAGAGCATGACCAGACTCACTCTTGCCAAACCTTCAGCTTCAACCCTGACACTGTTCTGTGCCTTTCACTGTACCAGTAGTGACCTTGTGATGAGTTAGCCACTTCCAGGTATATCATGAAAGCTTGGTGAGCCATGGCTTCATTCAATAGCAAACATTGTAACATGTAAAACCCAGTAGCACACTATGAGGGTGCACATCTCCTTTCCTACCTAACCTCACGGAGGCTGCACGACCAAACACACTCGTACCTAACTCAGCAGAATGGCACTAGGTGTTTGTATAAATCTGATTGTAAGAATGGAACTTTTATAAGATATGACAGACATTTTGTCACTCCTTTTCTACAGATTAAGATCAAGTATTTCAAAAGGTTAAAAACTGGCTGGTTTCTTCACGTATAGCTCATAAATTCTAAAGGCAAAATTCACAATTAAGTGTGAGAGACATGAAGGCCAGCTCCTTCCCATTTTACCCAGAGAAGGTAACGCAACAGAGGAGCACATCTGAATTATCAGGAAAGGAAAAAACACAATGTGACAAGAATTTTGGAAGAAAAGAGAGCCATCTCAGTTCTTAAGCTCCGGTACAAAGAAGGTGGATGATGAACAGGAGTCAGTAAATTCAAGTTCTAGAAGAGGACTTTCACTGTTCAGCATGAAAGGAAGGTGAGGGTAGGTGCGGGATGCCACAAAGGATGTTTGGGCACTAAAAGTATTGGTAATGAATAATAACCATATACCTCTTGTAGATCATGCCAATTGTTTTTTGTAAAAACTTTTGTGTGTGTTAATTGTATTTCTGTGCATGTATATATGTGTGCATGTACATATGTGTGTGCACCTGTGTGTGCATGTAGGGAGAGGCCAGAAGTTGTCTTTCTCTGTTGCTCTCCTCCTTACTTTTTGAGCTAGTCTTTCTCCCTGAATCCAGAGCTCATCAAATAGACTAGGAGGCTAGCGAGCCCTAGGGATCTCCCAGTCTCCCCACCCCCAACTCTCTCATCACCAATAGAATTATAGATTTAGGCATCCATGCCTGGCTGCCTTACATGGGTTCTGGGGACACAAACCCAGTTCCTCATGTTTCCATAGCCATCTCCCTAACATTTATTATTTCAAACCTATTATTCTTCCCTGTTCCTTCATTCGTCCTAGAATCTAGCACTCTGTCTGCACATAGCAGACTCAGGAAAATGTCAAAGCTAAAATTGGAAATTAGAAGATAGAAGGTATGACTGCGCACAGTCTAAAGGTCTTTTTGGTGTTGTATTTGGGACATCTATCTCAGTTCTTTGATCTACTTGATCTATCTATCTCATCTATCTCAGTTCTTTGATCTACTTGATTTTGTACTGGGTTCACAGGAACCCTGGTTATAGAACATATTCCAAGCTTTAGACACTGTCCACTTGATGGCTGTAATAGCGATCTTTGTTGTGAACAGCATCCTCTCAAAAGCATTTTGTTTTGACATTTTTATGTCTTTGTTTGTGTTCTGGTTGCTTACTTTGGCTTGGTTTGGGGTGGGAAGGTTTGGTTTTAAACGCAGGCTTTCACTCTGTAGGCTAGACTGGCCTGCAAATTCACTATGTAGCCCAAGTTGCAATCTGTGTGTCTCGGCTTCCTAAGTGCTGGAATTCCATACATTATCCATTGCCCTTACCTCCTCAAAAGCTAAATGCTTAACAATCTGTTGAACATCAAGTGTTCTATCCTTGGCTAGAATGGCTATGTGCTTATGAGGGTATCAGGAGCAAGGAATGATGCGTTGAGAGCAGAATCACTGGGTGACAATAATTGAGGGTAGCTCTGCTGCACTGTGTTTTGGTCACACATTCACCTGGAAGCCCAACCAAAAGATGAAAGTTGTTAAATAAAAATGATTGGAGGATATCTTGAGATATTGCTTAGTGGTTAGGAGCTTGTACTGGTCCTATAGAGAACCTAGGTTCCCAGCACCCTTACTAGGTGACTCACAATTCACCTGTCTCCAGTTCCAGTGGACTTCACACATGCTATCCACCACAGACATGGATACATATGATTCATATAAATTCACACAGGCATACATATATAAATAAAATGTTTCAATTATTTAAAAATGTACAGGATGTCACTGTTGTTGTTACACTCTTTTACTCCAAGTTAAACATCAAAACAAGATCATAAAAGCTGAAGTTTTCATGTTACCAGGCTGAAACTAGGATGTGTATCCAATGTCTGGTACGTCATGATTGAAGTGACAGCCAAATAGGCCCATTTCAATTTGCTTGATAATAAAGTTTGCTCAAATTTTTATCTTTTCTTATAAAAACCAATAACCAGAAATAATCTATGCTTAACAAATCAGCTACTTTCTGTCACTCCATCACCCTGCCCCCGCTTTACATAGAAAGGCATCTTGAAAGTCCTACTCATTCTCTTTTAATTACTCCTTTCTTCAAACCCTTCTAGTTCTATAAAACCAAATCCATTTGCTCAGACCACCAGAAGATTTATTCTTTTTATGGAGTCCTGTATTCCACATTTCTAGAACTGACAAGTACAGCCATTCAAGCACTGCATGGTTCGTGACTGGAACCAGCATCAGTGAGGTTAAAATGGGAGGATGGAGGCTTCGAGGACAACATGGGCTACATAGTGAAACTCTGTCTCAGAATATTCCTGGGTGTGGTGTGAGCTCTTTGATAAGTTAGCCAAGATTGACTCACAAAATCATCAGTCTGTCTGCAGAGCCTCCATCTTGCAGAAGACTCATCTGCCTTTCCATTCCCACAAATCATGCACCTAACCTTACAACCAGAAGGCTGGAGTTCCAATCACTTCTTTGCCATGTTCCAATCACTAAGTTCCTTTGAGTAAAGATGCCTCTGAAATCACAACTCTTCCTTATGGTCCGCACAGCTGCCCCAATCCAACTGGCCTTTACTTCAGATGCACTGCTGCCTCAGAAATATTCTCTTCAAGTACTGTGCAGTAGTACCCAGAAAGAAGAAACTGAAAATCTAACCATGTCAGTTTACAAGGGAAAATCTTTACACAGTCTACCAAAAAGTGAGGAAGCTCCTATGTTCTTCTCCCTACTTTCCTGATCAGTTTAACCCCTGAGAGGCCTCAACACAGCATGCTCAGACTCAGTATACCATACAAAGTCCCCTGAAATATAAATATCTCCTGTTGTTCCATCTCTCTGGTCCCACTTTACAAGGAGAGTATATATATCCTATAACATTCACAGTCTTTATTTTATAACTAGCCTAAAAATCAGACTTATCATCTACTTCCACCCCCTGGAGCACACTGGTCAGTCAACTAGCCAAACTGGATGTTTTCTAGGTCTCAGTTAGAAATTCTGTTTCAAAAATAATATGGAGAGCAATTGAAGAAAACATGTGATGTCAACCTCTGGCCTTGACATGTGTACACATGCACAGACACAAGTGACGTGTACATATATATATACACACACAAAAACAATTTCAACAATACTGTATGTAACTCAGTAATAGGACTTACAACACTGTGTGTAACTATTTGGTTGCTTCCCCTATTTGATTATGAACCCAAAAGCAAGAACTATGTGGTCCTGGCACTTGGAATCATTAAATCTTCGAGGAATACAAGGTAGTTAAAATATAGGACCAGCATACATGAAGGAACACTGTCTTCTGGGATACATACAGCTGGAGGACAGACCAGGTTGAACCCACTTGCTGGCTTTGCAGCACAGAAGACCCACTCATAAGCATCTTCATTCAGACAAACTGCTAACATTCATGCAAACAAAGCAGCTTACTCTAGAGCTCTTTGCCAACTGTTCTAACAAAACTCATAATCCAATGTTAAGACCTCAGTAAACAATACGTAAGACATAATCACCCTTTTAGTGAGCAAGTGATGCAATTCCTCTTCATTAGCACACTCCTCTGGAATCTTGAGCACAATGAAGAATGTTTTGTTTGACGATAATTCAGGTATTTCATTTTCATCTTCATCGATATAAGTCACTGAACAGATTGAGGGGATAAAAATAATGGTGAGTGCATGTACAGAGTAATGAATTTAATAAAGCCAAATGTGTTAGTGCACATCTATGATCCCAGAGCACAGAGGCAAGGGAATCACTTCAGATTCCAAGCCAGCTTGTTCTACATAGCAAGCTCCCAGGCATCCATGACTTCATAGTGAGACTGGTTCTCAAAATATACAAAGCAAAGGTATTCATTCTGTTGGCTTCTATAACTAAACATAACTTTCAGCATTCCTGAAAGCTAAAGCCTTGGCACAGTCAGTAAGTACAAGCAGAAATATTTTCTTTGCCTAGCCAAACAGAATAAAAGAGTCACTTGTCTTCACTGAGATAAATGTTTTGTTGGATTTAGGTCAAAGGGGTCTCAGACACCACTGGATATAGATGAAGTGAAGAACTATGAGAAAAGAATGAGAAGAACGTGAACTTTTTTCTTGCACCGAATCTGAAAGTTAGCTAGGTACCCAGATATTGGAATAGGTGCTAGAAACCAGCATGGACATATACAGAGAGTGATTGTCAGCAGCTTCTCTGAGCTACCTTCTAGCAATGTCAAAGACCAGGAGGGGAAAGTGGTATCCCAGACAAGGGTGAAGGTGGGACTAGAAACTGAAGATATGAGTTCATGTAACCAAGTGTTTCTAGGGACAGGGCATGGGTATGAAGTCATCACTCCGGCCTGTGTTCCACAGGGGAGGGATGTTGACATACTCTGTTTGCAGAAGGGAATTCAAACTTCACTCGGAGCCTCAGGGCCTGCAGAGCGACTCATAGGACAATGAGCTCTGTGTTGCTTGTGTTCTAATGACTAGAGCTAATTGATTTTTAAAGAGTTAGAGCTAGAGGAAAGAAGGAAAACCACACAAAGCCAGGAGTCATGGCCAAGAAACTGGCACTGACATGCCTATTCCAGTTCTCCTGGCTCCACTCCAACCTCACAGACTCACACCACACGGGGGGGGGGGGGTCACCTCACCTGCCCTGTGAAAAGCGTGGGTTGAGAAACTGGGTGCTCTCAGGCTTCCCCTCAAATTCTATGTCTCATACATCACCAACGCTGCCTGTTACTGGACTTTGAAAGGTCATCTTGGCATGAAGTCAGTGTTTTTGATAGAAATACAGATAAAATGCAGAGCTTCTCTGTCTCAAAAACCTAGGTGAGAGCAATTGGTGTCAACCTGTGACCTCCACATGTGCAGGCACACACACATACACATACTCATACACATACACATATACACACACACACACACACACACACACACACACAAATGAACATACAGTCTTACCCAGATGTTAACCCCGTGAACTATAGTAATAATCAGTATAGCAAAATATGCCCCTGGATACAATAGATGCAAGAATGCCGTGGGAGTTGCCAACTGCCCTCTGATTAAAGGCTCACTGAGTTTCTCCCCTGGAAAAAAACTCATACCTAGTGTTGTAAAATCTGGCCAACAGTCCATGACTGAGGGACTTATAGGCCACGGGAGTAAATATCCTACTGTTATTCTACTAAATCGACATAAGAGCAAACTGCTTCTAAATTCTTATCTTTATATTCATGGATTATTAATGTTCTCAAACACCATCATCAGAGAAGTTTCTCTGTGCAATAGATGGTAGTGAAGAGAGAAATTCAAAAGTGACCAAAATGCAAAGAATAGGTCTCAGTGGAGTACTCAGCCATGACTGGGCATCTACATATCCCACCACCAAAGCTCAGAGACAACTGTGGAAGAAGGATCAAAGAGTTTGTAAGATCTCTGAGTCAGGACGACAAGAATGAAGTCTTCTCAACAGGACAGGACAGCTGCACTCATGAACTCATAGGAGTTATGGTTGTCTGCCCAAGACCTGCATAAGATCAAGATGATCAACATCCTAACATAAAGGAAGGAGGGGTTCCTGAGCCTCCACCTTCCAGGAGCTACTGTCAGTTAATGGCTTCTAGGGAAGGGCAAGACAGTTTGTAAGGTGTAGTCCTGAAAGGTCAACCATGCTTCAGTAGATGGTCCCACTCCTAGGAGTATACGGTCAGCACAAATTAGACCTCATAGATTATTAAAACAAACAAACAAACAAAAAATGAAAACACCAGGAAAGGAGTGGGGAGATGGGAATGGATGAAAGAGGATATAGGGGGAAGAATGAGGATTAAATGATCAAAATGTATTATGTGAAATTGATAGAAATATTAAAGTTAAAATTGAAAGAAAAAAAACTATCACTAACTTCTGACAGACACTTCTACTGACTAACCCACACAAAAAGAGTGTGTCTTTTCTGGCTTCAGTAATCATACATTAATTTTGCTTACTTTGAACTTTAAATAATGGAACCAAACTGGAAATAAACAAAGCAAAACAATACAAAAGAGCCCAATATGATCTTATGTACTGCTAACTTCAGTTCTGGGAGGAGACAAGCCTAGGTAGCTCTGTGGTAGAAGACTCTAGTTCATATGAGTGTATATGCATGTCTGTATATTAGTCATGGAGTTCTGTAGACTCAGACAAGAGTGTGCAAGGTAACTCACAAAGATGACAGCTATAAATAGGTCCAAAGGAGGATAAAGGTTAGACTTCACAATCAAATAATTGCTATTCACCATGGTACAATAAAATTAGGGTCAATAGACACAGAGGTTTAGAAGTATTCAGGGAGTAAGATCTCAATGTAGATCTTTACACTCTCCTTTACACTCTCCAGTAAAAGAAGAGAAAGAAAACAATATCTCAGTGACATGGCAAATTCCATGGAGGATCGTTTTGAAGGAGAGATGCAGGCACTACACTTAGATAGAACCTTTAGATGCTTAGGGTATTTTGTAGAGAATGCAAGTAAGACCTGAGTCTTGGGAAGGTGGAAAAACACCAAAGATATAATGGAAAGACTGTCAGGGAAAAATATGACAGAACTTTCAGAAAGTGGGTTGAGGGAATAGCCATTAAGTTCCTGCCCTGAAGGACCTTTGTAGGTTACAGCTGCTCACGATATCTACCAAGGATTTCCTCCATGAGTCACCCTAACCAGGAAGTATCTCCCTGTGAAAGTAGTGTGCCAGGTTCATGTACTCTCTACTGAAAACCAAAGTAGTTCACTCAATGCTGCATCACTTAGAAAGTCTCTGCTCAGCCATGTTACAGCATTTCTTCCTACAGAAGACACTGTAAACTAAGAGGTGGGCAGGTCAACTGCAATGCTGAGGAAGGCTATATGGGAGCCTCAGAGTGCTCTAACTTTAAGCCTGTTTGTTAAGAGGCTTTTCTCTGTGTGTTGTTACTCTTTTCTAACTAGGCTACCACAGTGAAAAGAAACACATGAAAGTGCTTAATGATCTCTCCAAATTATCTACAAAGAAAGTGACTCTAAGGGGAAGAGGAAAGTGTTCTCCCTCTCCCCTATGGCATGATGGTTTTAATGAGAATGGCCCCCATAGGCTCATTTATTTGAATGCTTAGTGCCCAGTCAATGAACTATTTAGAAAGAATAGGGGGCATGGCCTTTTGGAGTGGGAATAGCCTTCTTGGAGGGAGTGTGTTAGTGAGGGCTGGCTTTGAGGTTTCAAAAACCACTGCTAGTCCCCCTCTCTCCTCTCTTTCTCTCTCCTTTCTTTCTCTCTCTCCCTCTCCCTATCCCCCTCTCTCTCTGTTTCTCACTCTTTCTGTGTGTGTGTGTACATATTGTATATATCCTTATATACCATACATGCATATACAATCTTCATATCAAAAATTTTTCAGTTCTTCAAGGGGAAGGAAATTAAATTGTCCATTAATACAGTTCTCCACAGAGCTGGGACAAAACCAGTTCTCCAAAGTCAACAAGCTTCACTGGACTCTGCCCATGAATTGCCAATTAAAGAAAATATCAATGTTAATTGGGTAGGTGGAGTGATGACCTCTTATTCCTGTTGTGTACACAGCCTATGCACCATACATGAAGCTGAATCATGACTCTCAATCAGTCATCACTTCAGTGCACACCAGAGCAGCGGAGGAGGCGATAAGCACATTACAAATACTAGACAATAACAAGTGTCCAGTCCTGAGAGGACAGAGAACAACAATAAGATCAGCCACTTTGCATTAAATCACCACATACAGGAGAGTCTTAACAATGGCAGTTAGACTTCTTCATTGCAAACCCTACCATGGATGCCATATTGCCCAGCTAGCTAACCCTTTTGTCCAGGACACAATCCCTGTCCTGTTCTACATCTATTTTAACTATATAGTCAGTTCCACCTGGGTCCAGACTGTCTGGGAACTATAGAACCTTGAGACTGGAGTTTCAGGGATTAGAGAAAGGACAGGAGGAGACTGGGCCGTGTAGATCCTGAGGAATCTCTTTGTCTCACTAAGTCTGACTCTCCTAATGCCAGCCACTCTTTCTCCTATTTCCCATACATTACATTCAGTTCTGCAAATATGTGATTCATATCAATAAGCGTGGTGATTGGGCAGTGGCTAAAGATTCCCAGCTGTCGTCCCAGAACTACTAGCAGAGCAGCTCTGGGTGTGGCTAGCACACTCACACACAGGTCAGCCTGCTGTTGAGCTTTTTTTTTTTTTTCATCTATTGTGGTTTGCACTGTCCCACTCGATTCCTCCCTGAATCTTTAATAATTTAGCAAAGTAATATCAAAATTATTTTAAAACCTTAAAGAAAGACTACTGTCTTAAAATTTGATCTCAAATTATTTCAAAATGTCAAGCAGGGATAAGAATAAAATGTAACAATTAATGATATATGTTAACTGTCTTAGTTAGGGTTACTATTGCTGTGATGAAAAACCATCACCAAAAGGAAGAAAGAAGGTTTTTGGGCTTATGACTCCATATGACTGTTCACTATCATTCATTGTCAAAGGAAGCCAGGACAGAAATTCAGGCAGGACAGCAACCTGGAGGTAGAAGTAGAGACCATAGAGTGATGCTGCTTACTAGCTTGCTCCTCATGACTTGCTCAGTCTGCTTTCTTCTAGAAGTGAGGACTACCAGCCCAAGGGTAACACCACCCACAATGGGTGGGGCCATCCCCTATCAATTTCTAATTAAGAAAGTGCCTTAAAAGCTTGCCTACAGCCTGCTCTTTGGAAGGCACTTTCTTAGTTGTGGCTCCCTCCTCTCCAGTGACTCCAGTTTGTGTCAAGTTGACATAAAACTAGCCAGTGCATTAACTGAACAAGTATTATTTTCAAATTCAAAGTCTTTTAAGTTGTTGCCATTTCTTTAGTCTACCATGATTCTCACTGCAAGCCTTAGAGCCCGACAGGCAAGATGCCAAATCAAATAAGTGCTTCTGTAGGAGGGGAAAATAAAGATTATTTTTGTAGTTTCTTGTATAAATTAGCATATTTTAAGATGCAAATCTGTAATCAAATTAAAATTAAGTTTGCATTATAATATTAAAAAGCTATTCTGAAATTTTGGAGTACAGCTTTTCACATCTCAAAAAAAAAAAAGTTTTAAAGGAAAGTGAATCTGTCTCTGCAGATTGCTTCTTGTAGTTAAAGTCAGGTGAGTTCCAGTGAATAGATAAACAAATTCTGAATCTTAAACCATCTGCTTTATGATTGGCTCCCTTGGGTGCTACCAGGCACATCAGTCAACTTTCGGGGTTGCATCAGGCACTTGAGACAGGAGGAGGCTGTGTGACTCAGCATCCACCTGTGGCAGCTGTTGTACAGACAGTGTCGATGATTATAACAATGCCATTGTCCTCAGCATGGTGGAGGAGGTGCAGAGATGTTCCCTACTTAAAACAAGCCCACAGCTTCAAGGCATCACCTGTCCTGCCTAAACAATGTCTAAGGAGACACGGTGCTTTGTCTGAGAAACTCAAAGGTTGAAAGTCAGCTTACAAACACCATCAAGCTTGAAGAAAGGAATAGGAAAATTGGCTTTCTAGAAAAAAAAAAGTCCAAGAATCCCTCTGGAAAGATTCAGAGCTCCCTGTCATTATAACATTCTGTGACCTGAGAACATGAGCCAGACCTCATGAAGGTCACACCACCTTAGGAGATCCCATATTGTTTTTAATAGTCTGGCCTATCTTCATGATTTTGATGTTATATTAAAATAATTTGACCAGGTCACTAACAATTTCTTCTATAGAATTTTAAATTCTTTTAGGTTGTTACCATTTTAAGAATTATTTCATGTATTATTCAGAGATTTCAAGATACACAAAGCTGGTATACTCCGGTAGGCAAATAATTTTTACATCAAAGTAGGTAGGGGGAACAAATTGTCTTATTGGATCATGGAGACGTCTCACTATGTACACCAGGTTGGTCTCTAGCTCACAATACAACCCAAGCTGGTCTTTAACTAGAAACACCTTCCCACATCAGCTTCCCAAGAACTGGGATTACAGGTGTAAATCATCATGCCCAGCTGCCCAAGCCATTGTTCAATTCCTGTTATAAACAGTAAAATGGCAATGAATACATTCTTGATTTCAGTGTAAGTCATAAGCATTCAACAAGGTCTCCCAATGTGTCAGTGCAATCCTCTTACCTCCTACAAGGCATAGGCTTATAATGATCACTATAGTGAAACACAAGAATATGGTGACAATGACCATCCACAGTTTACATTTTCCAACCACACTCTTGTTGCAGGGACTCCAGGGGCTTTTGCTGTCCACCTAAAAAGCAAAGAGAGACTGTGTGGTAGTCATTGGGTTTCAGCAAATGGTCTCAAATTCCTACTAGAGAGCAGTGATGTAGAATTAATGTCATCAGGAACTTAACCTCAAGAGGCTATACGACATTGAATCTAATCTAAAACAGGGGAGAATGGAACCTCATGGGGAAGCTAGCCAAAGGCCCCCTGAAGTGGAAATAGGAGGCAGGACTTTATTACTAGAGGTTTTTTTTTTTTAATGTATTTATCTAACTCACATGAAAATTGTATACATTTATGGAGTTCAGTGAGATATCTCATGTATAATGGTACATCAGGGTAATTGCTGGTCCATTACCTCCAATGTTTATCATTTCTTTTGTGTTATGACCATACAAATTCCTCTCTACTTGCTATTTTGAAATATATAATCCACTGTCAACCATAGTTTCTCTACTGTGCTGCAGAACATTGTGAGGCATTTTTTCTGTCTGTACCGCTATACCTATTAACCACCTGTTCCCCATCTCTCTGTTCCCTATTCCCTTCCCTGCCTCTGGTAACGATACTTCTGCTCTCTGCTTTTATAAGATCAATGTTTTAAACTTCTGCATACAAATGAGAACATATAATATTTGTCATTGTGTGTGGAATGAAGGATTTTTGAAGGTAATAAAAGCCCAGGAACCAACATCTGGTGATTCATGACAGAACTGGCCAACAGTCCAACCTAAGGACTGGAATGTGATGTGGTAAAGAGTCATGAAATTGAGATTAAAGAGTGAAGGACTAGAGCCTACTGTGAAGCATTTTGTGTTGGTTTTTCTCTTGCTATAACAAAATACCTGAAAATACTCAAAGATTTATTTGAGCTATGGTTTTATTTTTGGTTTTAGACCATGGTCAGCTAATTCCATGGCAGACACAGCACATCACAGCAATGGGAATAGGAGGCCATTCACCTCACAGCAATCAGACAATCAGAAAGCCAAGAGAGAAAGTGTCCACGGGGTTGGGAACAAAGCACATCCTTCTAGGACAAAATCCAGAAGATACTTTCTACAAGTAGGATCTACCTCCTAAATCATCCAGCATTTTCCAATCATGCCAGGAAATTATGATTCTCGGAACAGAGAGGTCTGTAAGTGAAGTCAAAGCCCGCAGGACCAGATTACCTTTCAAAACCCCCATCACTGTACTTTAAAGCATTTGGAAATGAAGCCTTCAACACATGAGCCCCAGATGATTGCTCAGGGCCCACTACTGTGGGTATGATTTCTATTAAGGCTGTCAGACGATCTAAATTGGTGTGTACCAGTTATCTGTTGAGAGGCCTCAGGTAGATTCTTCCACAAGGCGCTCTCCATATGTGCTTGCATGCTCTGCCTTACATTCTGTGACTGCATTGGGTGGCCATGGAATTTTCAGGGTTTTTCTCTGAACACTACAAGAGATCCACCAGCTCCCCAGGTAAGTGACTAAATACGTGACATTAAAACAGGATATGGATACGTTGGCAGGATTACCTATCTCTGGCCCAAAAAGTTTGTCTTCTTCTTGACTCAATTAGGAGAGCTTATTATAATAATAATAAAAACAACTAGGGGTAAAAAGGAAGTCCATGCACAGGAAAACCTGCACCTCTATAACCTCACATTTGATCCACACATTTCATCTAAACACAGAAAAGCCAGTTGATTCTTGTACTACATAGAATAATGCATAAAAACAGGGCAATTTGGTAGCTCAGAAAGACATTGGTTACCACAGAGAAGTCAATTTACTTAATTTTTATTAACTAATACAATGATGATGCCATCATGTAAGATGTCTCTGGGACACTGAGTCAAGGCCCCTGTAATGAGCCATAAAAGAAATTCAGTCTTACCCTATTACCTACAATTTCTTTTGCAATTTTTTGCCCAAGGGTATTAACCTGTAGTAACAATAGACAAAGCAGTGTTCAATGGCTTACATTCCTTTCTCTCTACATTCCAATGCAGATTAAGAAAGAGAGACAAATTCTTCATATGCTCGCCTAGCCCAACTTTTCCAAACAGGGAGATCCTTATGATCTCAGTACCATTCCCTCCCATCATCCATTCACCCATCTTTCTGCAACTTATCCAGATCTGTCACTCTGGCTCCCTATGTGTTGCTTAAATTACCTAACAATATATATTTACTTGTAACACATAATTTGTAATTGAGGCAGCTATAAATGAAAGGATATAAATCATGTCATATGTATTCACCTATACATGATAAGATTAATCAGGTGGGGCCGGCAAGATGACTCAACAGGTAGAGGCCTCACAGCCAAACTTGACACCCTGAGTTTGATTCCTGGGATACACACAGTAGAAGGAAAATCCTGACTCCAGCAATTCATTCCCTGATTTCAGTAGGTTCATCATGGCCCATGCATGCACGTGTGCGTACAAGCGTACACACACACTCACACACACACACACACACACCTACACAAAGAAAATCAATGTAATGTTTCCTTAAAATTGACTAACAATGTAGACCTGAGACACTGAAAGACATTGAGTCTGAACTTTAGGGGGCCCCATGGAGGAGCTCCACCGAGAGAAGCCACGCGGTTTGGTTGTATCTCTGAGCTTCAGCTTCCTCACTCAGCTATCTCATCTGTCAAACCCGAAAACCAGCACCCTCCTCTTCCACTTTCATTTCTGTCCCTATGAGCTGACACTTTGAACAAAAACAACTTGGGGGAGGAAGGAAGGGTTTATTTGGCTTACACTTCTAGGCCACAGGCCTTCCTTGAGGGAAGTCAGGGCAGGACCTCAAGCAGAAATTCTGAGGCAGAATTCATGATGGAATGCTGTTAGCTGGCTCTCACAATGGCTCATGCTGAACCAGTTTCCTTAGGGCCCAGGACTGCCCACCTAGGAATGATATCCTCAACAGTAGCCTGGATCCTCCCGTATCAATAGATAATCTAGACAATCCCTTACAAACATACCCACAGATCAACCCGATACAGTTACTCAACTGAGACTCTTGTCAGGTGATTTTAGGCTGTCTCAAGTTGACAGTTCATGCTAACGAGGGCAGCTCCTTCCATGGTGATAATAATTTACTGCATTTATGTGTTAAACTGTTGCACATAATAGCAATAGGTACAAAACAGGATCTGGAAAGCGTATGGACTTAAATAAGCACAAAAGTCAGAACTATTATCACACAACTTAAGATGGTGACACAAAACTCTTACGTACACAAACCATGTGCTTGTGCTAGCCAGTCCAAACTGAACCTCACTAATTGACCTTTCATGTTGAAACACATTTCAACCTATTCTAGAGTTGGAGGACGATGAACATGTTAGGGAAGGGTTTGAGGTTTTGTCCTCTCTCTCCTTAGTAAAATGCTAGCATTCAAGTATTTCTAGAAGACTCTTCAGGTTCTGAAGAATCCACCCTCACTCCATTCTACCAGTTATTGAAATTTTCCTACTTAGTAACCTACAAAGCCAAATTACAAGGAAGTCTGGCACATCTGCATATACCTGACTAACAAGAAAGTCACTAGGACTCTGAAGCATAATCTTAACAAGGCAGGTGCTAAGCAATTGTAAAATTCTGATACCCTGCATGAATTTGGCATGTTCTCAACTGTTGTGCACAGGCAGTCTAGGGTTCCCAGAACCTAAACAGAGCATATGATAGTAACATCACTTCACAGCCTTCTCTGGGCTCACACACTTTTTTTTTTTTTCTGGAGAGTGCACCTGACTAACTTGAGTTAAGTATTTCTAATTCTCCTGCCCAGACCCTGCCCTGGAGATTTATGCAGAAAGTACCTGATTATGGCTGCTTGCACGGGCCTTCAGCCATTATTCTCCAAACGTCATTCATCTGTGGTCTTATTTCATGCAAACATAAGGTGCCAACTTAGACTCCAAGGTACTTATGAAATAAGACATTGCCATACAGTGTTTCCAGGAATCATTGTGGACCAAGAGTAATGTTTTCAAGCTTTGAATTTTCTACTAAAGTCAGAATTTGGGCACAAGAGGAATAGGAGTGGAATGGGGTGAGAAAAACCAGGCTAAAACAACAGAAAATTGACTGTTTCCAGTAAAACTTAAATAAACCTTTGGAGTTGCTGGTGCCTCAGCATTTAAACTCTCTGATGTTTTTTTACAAGGATTTGATCTGTGAATAATGCTCAGCTATGACATCAGAAAAGACTTCAACCTACACACCCCTAAGGCCTTCCTCAGAGATGAAATGACAGTGAGCCAGTTCTTAGGTAGAACTTTGATATTACTTCCCTGATACTGAGCTGGCAAGTTCACAGCCCTCAGTCTGGCCGCAGCAGCTCTTTCCTCCCTGTGTTTTTTGCCTTTTTCTCATCTCGGAGGAAGCAAGGACCAAAATAGGAGATAACAAAATGTGTTTGAACGGGGAGGGGGAGGCAAGAACATAGAGCTGTTTAGAGGTAGGAGACAGTGGACTATATGCCCCCAGAGGAGGTGGTGGTGGGTGCTGGAAAGGAGACTGGGGAGCGAAAGTAGGGGGGAGCAAGGAGAGAGAGACACACATTATGATTCAATGTATTACTCTATTTTTTACTTGAGAAAGAAAGAAAAACAAGTGAAAAGTTACATAACTTTCAAACACCACCTCTATCTCTAAGGCTTTGCTCGCCATTGAAAGCAGCAGCCACGCCCCTCTACAGGATTCCTGAAGAGTCTCTAGGTGAGGTCGAGTCCCAGTAATGGAGGGGTCTGGTCTACGGAATTCCAAAAGTTCTTGCATTCTTTAACTTCCCCCTTTGCATGTTCCCGACGCTGGAAGGACGCTTTGGCGCCCTTATGAGGTGCCAGGCCCCTTTCCTGCTGTCACGCCAGAACCCTAAGTCCTTACCTGGGCTGGGCTAGGGTCCTCTGCAGAGCAAGGCTGGACCTGGAGGTTGTTGAGAGGCATCTGCTCTCCCTGCTCCCCATCCAGTATCGAGAGTTCCAGCTCTTCCCGGGGCGATGGGGGTCTGGACCCTTCCATGGCAGCGTCAAAGACCGAGGCTCCGCTGCGAGGCAAGACTCAAGCACCTAAGGGTGCAGAGTCCAACATAGGAGACTACTCCGCTCACACTCCACCCACCAGGCGCGGCAGGTAGACCTTGGGCGGCGCCTGATAGACCAGTGGTGGCGGACTTGGAGGGGAGGGGCGAAGCTAGTGAGTGGAAGCACTCTGGCTTTGGTTAGCTGACCTTGCTCTGTAAAGGCAGATGCGGGTGGGACCCTGCTGCCTTGGGCTCCTGAGCAGAGGAGGGCTGTTTTTCTGGTTTGTTCAGGGTGCTAGCTGCAATGTCTTTCCGTGTGAATGCAGACCGACCGCAGACAGGCTCACAGGGCCTGATTGCAAACTGAACTGTGTGGCAAGGAAGAGTTGGGGATTGGGGAGGGTGCGGTTCCCAGAACTTTGCCTTCTACCTGGACCGGTGTGATGCTGAAGCTTACTCCAGTTCTCACTGTCCAGCGAGGGCTCATCTACCAAATCAACAAACAGCTATGAATCATGTGACACGCAGCATGCAGGATTCTGAGCACACGGAGATGAGTAATACACAGCCCCAAGTTCCCCTTCCACGCTGATTCAGGCATAGGGGCAGTATCGGTATCGCTGAGAGTACTAAGGGCAATCAGCACGATGTTCGTTCCCCAAATGCTTGTATTTCTCAGGACAGAAGACAGGAACAAAAATTCACACATATTACTGATTTACTGATTATTGTTTATCTTTGAGAGGAGGGGTCATGAACACCCCACCTGAGGAGAAAGCACGTGTGTCAGGAAGCATATAATGCCCTCCACACCCCTTGCATAGCTCAGAACTGGCTTAGCTCGGAATTAAGTTTGCAAAGCCAAGTGTGTATTAGGTGTTGGTGCAAAGATCTTGCCTCTAGCTAGACCTTCTTTTCAGAACCACTATGCTCCCCCATTTCCTTCCTCCCACATAGACAGTTATTAAGACCAGCTTGAGAATTCCGGAAATATTGGGAACATATTTAGAAATGTCTCTTTTCTTTGCAGCGCTAGGGGTCCAGCTCAGGTATATGTCCCTACCCCTAGATTTTATCACCAGTCACCAGAGAGATGCTGTGATTGTGATGTTCATCCTTAATCCCAAAGAAAGGTTTTGTTTTTAGAAACTTGAACTAAGTGCTGTGGATTGGAAATGTTCATTATCGTAGAGCAGTCATGATTTTTCAGTCACTTTTTACTGATTTGGAAAATAACTCTTCCTGTCCTCTCTCCTTTTGATTCTACTTTCTCTGCAGTTCTGTGCTCTGAGACCTGTTTAATAACAATATCGCTATTTCTCCTTTGATAATTCTTTTTTATCCCATTTTACTTGTTTGGTGCCATGGTTAACTCTGCCCTCTAACAAGGAAAAAATGATTCTAATATGGAGTGAGACCCTCTCTATATTAAGGTAAATCAAGAACTGGAATGTGTGGAGCAGGTCCTAGAGACTCACAGCTATTCAAAGCATTCTTTACAAGGCTTTGAAAACAAATGGAAATCTTGGTCATTTAAATCTTACAAAAACAACCAGAGGCCAGGAGATAGCATACCTGAAAAGTTTGACTTTCAGAACACTCTTCCAAAACGCCTCTGGCCTTTCACTGTTGGCCACCTTATCAAGACCTAGGAGCTCACAGGTGTGCCTCAGTCCACCTCTTTCTATTGCTTAGTGAAGATCAAGAACCCTGAGTTTTGTGTGGGATGGATCAGTTTCTTTGTGTGCAGCATGACGCTGTGCACCCACGGTCCATCAGGATGCAGACAGATCAAATTGGATTGGAAACCAACACAGTTGCTACCTCCTCTGCCAATTACTGAGTTTTGTTTTATTTCCAGATACCTTTGTTTTGCGCATTGAGTTTTGTAATAATGCTAACAGTCAGGTATAGCTTCCTGGAGATGTCTTACCTGTGTGCCATGTTTCTCTCAATCCCTGTAAGCATCTCTGCTTGCATTGGAACAGAGGAAAAACACCTATCTCTCTCAGTTCTCACTTTATTTTGTCACTTGGTTTGTGACATTAGTTTTCTTCCATCCATGAGTCAGTGACATTTTGATACCTTTGGATTAATATCATTATATCCTTGGGGAATTTTTTATGGAATGCATATTAATTTGTCTGCCTTGCAATGAATATCAGATGTGCTCAATCTGACACTTTCAGTTGAAAAAATGATTAATTTTATTGACAATACTTACATTCTTTTTTAAGGATCTATCATGTAAGTCATAGTTAAAAATCCATCTGGTCCAGTTACAAAAGGGAAGGGACATACTTATGAATCCAGGGAACAAAGTTTGACACCCGTGTGTAAACACCAGGAAAATTGGGTCTTCCACAACCATGTCCCCAGCTAACAATGCCGGTCAGAATCCATTTTCCATCACTCTTTCTTCGACAAGACAAAGGTCCACCTGAATCTCCCTACACAAAAAGAAAATGTAAGCATGAAAATATCTGTCTCGTGAGCAGCCAGACCATCATTTATGCACCCAATGGATTCTGTTCAAACGGCTCCTTCTGACACAGTTTTTCTTGATAATCACTATGCAGGAGAAAGCAATTCTCACAAATCCCTCAAGAATTTACTACTAGTGCTCATTGCATCAGTGAAAGTAGTAGTCATAGTAGGACTGATGTCTAATGAGTGTTAGCTATATGCCCTGCACTGCCTGGGGTCATTTCATCATCAAAACAACATTACGGTTATCTTAGAAGATTAATTTCATGTGTGGACCATTCCACTTAAGCTGTTGGTTCATTGAACCAAAGACAAAGAAGTATAAAGAGTCAGCCAGTTCCATTGAAGCAACCTTATGAGCCACTGGCTGCCAACAGCTATCATCTGAGAATTTCCTCGGACATATCAGCTACACAGAGCAAAAGTTGCAATAATTTAGGGTTTAAACAATCCCTACAGCATGAATCTTCAAATATAATAGCTGAGGCTTGTGTTCATATTTTGAAGGGTAGGTAAAGTTATAGGTCAGAGGTGAAGCTGAAAAAGTGCTGCAGACAAGCCCCTGTGTCTCAGTTCAGTAATCCCACAGAATCCCACCTTCTGATAAATAAGGAAACTGGGTCTTCATTATCATTTCCAGACTGGCTCTATAAGTCTAATGAAATGCCCAAACCTTGATACTTGTATAAAACACAGCTAGGTAGTTGGGCACCTGCAATAAACACCTAAATTATGCTAGTATTAGTATAAGAAAGGAAAGGGATCCCATTCCTCCCATCATACCTACTGACTGTGTAACTTTGGGGACTGGGGAGGGGGCTCTATTTACCCTCTTCTATAGAATGAGGATGTGAATGAATGTATTCATTCCATCTGTGCAGTACTTGTTACCAATAGATCTCAAAAGATGGAAGTCATCATATAATAAGATAACGTGCCAGCATTGCAGCTAAGATTGGCAAGATGTTGGAAGGGTCTTAACTGCTTCTTATTTTCTGAATCACCTATTTACCCTTTGTAGATTGTGGGGGCATCTGCACAGATTGGTATGGAGGGACCAGAGAAATGTCTCAAAGAACTAAGAATGCCTACTGCTCCCATGGCAACTGTGAGGCCTACATGAGTGTGCTCTGTGTCTGCCTCCTTCCTCTTCCCTTTCCCCAACTATGCATCAAAGTAACAAGTAAACGAACCGGTGGTTTTGGTGCTAAGGGAACAAGGAACAATACCGAAGGACTCTGTATGGTCTACCTGTGGATGGTTGTTTTTTTAAACCTGATCATTCTCAACGTTTCCCTAGTCTTAGGCAACTGAATCATAATTAGTATCTGGGAAACTCAGATAAAGGAAGGGCAAGGCCTGCCCTAGATAGCCTCAGTATTGTGTAGATGAAATGTGAGAGCATCGCTTCATGTTAAGTGGGGGAAAAGAGGAAGACTTACTTTGCAGGCGTCGCTCTTGCCAGACATAACCCCTGCACAGAGCATCCGAGAGGTGATGATCCCATAGGTGGACACACAGACAGTTTGATCTATGAGCTCTACCTCCGCTTGCTGCAAAATGGGGGAGCCTTTATTATCTGCAAGACACATTGGGAATGGATATCATGGTGATGGTAAGGACTACATTTCTTCCAGGTTTCACTTGAGCAATCACCTTGGATTGAATCACCTTTTAGCCTCAGAGTGATTCTCTGAGATAAATTCTATTAACCCCATTTTGCTTCCAAAGAAATGAAGACTTGCAAGACAGATCAAAGCCTTGCCCAATGGCACACAAACAGCAAGTAATAGCAGGACACAGTCAAAGGTTGGACTTTATTACCTCATCCACTGGGCCACCCTACCACTGTACCTTCATGCCTGTGTCCCTGTGTCCCGTGGGCCTGTGAGTCAGCAACTGTTAGTGCCACTGTTTACAGATTGGGAGGGCTCCTCAAAAGGAGACACACAAGTAATTTATGGGAATCTACAAGGAGTCATAAAAGCTAACCTGTTTTTCTACAGCTTCTTCACTTCCTTTCTCACTTGCCTGGCTATAGTGAGTCAAAACCAATACATATATGCAATCATGCTTATCAAGAAAGCATCTCTTCAATGAGTTGAGTAGTCCTTTTCTCTAGTGATAGATGATGAATGTGCTGGTTAGCTGTTATCAACTTGACAAAAGCTGGAGTCATCTGAGAAGAGGAAATTGTATTGAGAAAATGCCCCCATCAGATTGACTTGGAGGCAAGCTTGCAGGGCAATTTCTTAATTGATGATTGATGCTTGTGGGGGTGGAGCTCAGACACTGTGAGCAGTATCATCCCTCGGCAGGTGGTCCTGGGAGGTATAATAAAGGTAGCTGAACATAAGCCTAACCAGTAAGCCAATAAGCAACAGCCAACCCTCCATTGTCTCTGCTTTCAGTTTCCACCTCCAGGTTCCTGCCTTGAGTTCTGGCTGTGACTTCTCTTCATGATGGACTGCAAGATGTAACGTGAAGTAAACCCTTTCCTCCTCAAATTGCTTTTGGTCATAGCATTTCTCACAGCAATGGAAGAGCAAACTAAGACAAGGTAGTGAAATCACCAGTTGCAATAATACAAAAGCAGAGTTACAGACAATGGCAGTGCAAACAGCTGCCATCCCTCAGTACTCTTAGACCTCAGCAAACTCCATTTGGTAGTGAATACCACTACTTCCATATGTTCATAAGGGCAGGAAGAATCTGAGAAAACACCGCAGTGGATCCTTAGAGTATCAAACCAAAGCTGTGGGGTGAACTGGAAAATTACATGTACTATAGCTGCACTTTCCCCCTTGGAAAGGGAATCAAAGGAGTCTGAGATCCCAGGAGTGATAGATGGGCACTAACTCTTGGGGAAACATTCAAGCAGCTTGGGATTCTTCTCCTCACTGTATATTTAAATTCAGCTACAAATCATAGACAGGGAAAATTCTGACAAGCTTGAGAGGCTTTCCAGGCATACAGCCCAATCTTTATATGCTGACAAAGGTTCCTTTTCTGGGTATGAAGATAATTGCAAAAACTAATCCCCCTCTCCCCCTGGGTGGACTGATTGTAGAATGCAGTAATGCCTGGGTCAGAATCTGTAGTCTAAGGAGATGAGTCCTGGCTGGATTTCTCTGTCACTCTCATCACTTGGCCAATAGTCCTGGTGTGAGACACACTTACATAACCTTCCAGACAGTTGGCTGAGTTGGCACAGTAGGCTGTGCATATGTGTGTTCTCTCCTTTACAAATATGAATCACCTATTTAGAGGACAAGGGATTCTAAAAATAAAAATAAGTTGCCATCATATAATGGAATGCCCAGCACCCCTCCAGAGTTTAAAAAGACCCTTATTAATCAGTCCTGCTTTGCTCATATAATTCCTGCCTCCCTATATCCCTGAGGCTTCCCCATCACTGAGATGCTATATGTAAGCCTTCTCTTGGAATGCCAGAGCACTAGCTCAGCTCAGATGTCTTCTCTTTATAGGACAGAGACAGCACATACACCATACACAGCATACACAGCATACACAGCATATACAGCATATACACCATACACAGCATACATAGTATACACAGCATACACAGCATACACACCATATGCAGCATACACACCATACACACCATAAACAGCATACACACCATACACAGCATACACACCATACATGCCATATACACCATACACACCATACATACCATACACAGCATACACACCATATGCACCATACACACCATATACACCATACACACCTGCTTCATGCCTTCGCCCCCAGCCAGTCACCCAGCACTTCTCCCCACTGCGCACTTTCTGGCCTGCTGGAGGAATACATATTGGTTGAATGAGTTGTTTCAGGGTTTCAGGCCAGGCTATGCTGAGCTGCAGCAAAGCAATGTCGTAGTCAAAAGTCTGGCTGTTGTAATATTCATGGATCACAATCCTTCTCACTGGAGAGACAAATTTGGCATTCCCCTGAACATACATCCCAAGGTGAGCAGTCCATGGGGTGGGGTCAGATAGCCTGGTAGAAAAGGAATGAAGCACAGAGTTATACACTGTTTGGAGGCAAGTACTCTGCAAAGCCATGAGGATGGCAAAAGGAAGACCTTACTACCAGGCCCTGTTTTAGCCCATGGCTTGTCCAGGAACATGGCAAGGATCACAAGCTTCCCTTGTCTCCTTGCTAGACACAGCAATGAAGTAAGTAGTAGTAGTAACAAGTTATAGCTGTATTCCAGAAAATTTTCTCAACAGTATTTTGAGAAAATACCTCAACTGTTTCTTGCTTTCTAATATAGCATGAACTACACGTGGGTCAAAAACATAGGTGACTACAATTAATTTGTTATCCTCTTTTTATTTATGCTAGCATCATAATGTAGATACACCAACATATTGTTTGGGGGTGTTAGATTAAATGCAAATGATATGGCTATCAACAGATTACACATTGAAGTGCTTTAAGCTGGGCATTCATGAAACACTTTCTTGCAAACTATCGGAATTTTCAGAAATCAGTGTAGTGGTCAATCATGCCTTGCTCAATTCACCAGAGAAGCGCTTGGAGCTCCTTTAGAAGGTTTAATCTCCCACAGAATCAACTAAAAACACGGTCCCCAGACACACATTCATTAACCTGCTGAACAGATATCACGTGAATCTAAGACTAATATAATGTTTAGAGCAATTATTTTACTTATTGGTGACCCATTTTAGTAATTAACACTAATCCTGTAAGTTCCAGGAAAAGCATCTCAAATTGTGTAACTTCACTGCAATCAATACTCTATTTAAAATTTTAGAATAGCTGATGTTTTGTTTCATTTAAAATCCAGTAGATATCAGATTTAAAATTGAAGTGAGGCTATTTTTTTCTTTTAAGTTTTGCCTTTACCCTTAGTTAAGTGAGAATCTGTCTCATAATAACCCTAGCTTTCTGGGATTCCCTGCTCTCCAGCCATCTTCCAATACTGCTCTTCTCCACACTCCACACACTGACTTATGTTTGGTCCTATGATTTGAAAATCAGTCTCCATTTCCTCAGCCTAATAAAAACATACTCTGTACTTCCTTTGTCCTCTTTTTCTTTATATCAATGCTACCTCAAAATAAAATGGCATACAACTGGTTACCCCCACCCAAGATTAGCCCAACTAAATTGATCGCTTCTTTCCACAACTTAAGTCAGATGTATGATCTCAAAGGTAAGGATTGGGATGGTCTACCTGTTTCCATGGAAACAATGGGCTGCAGAGAGGAGCCACTCCCTGGAGATGACAGAGGCACCACAATAGGCTGATCCAACAAAGTGGAGGCTGACCTGCCATGGCCAGGATCCTTCCTGAGAGTCAGAACCCCCAACGATGCGGTGAAGGAAGGAAGAACTCCTGCTACAGCCTTTAGGAAAGGAAGCATCATATAACTTAAAGGCAGACAGAAATAGAAACACACACACATACACACACACACACACAAACCACATACACACAACAAAGAGAGGGGCAGAGGGGGAGGGGAAGGGGAAGGAGAGGGAGAGGGGAGAGGGAGGGAGACGGGGAGAGGAAAGGGAGGGGAGGGGAGGGGGAGGGGAGAGGGAGAGGGAGAGGGAGAAAGAACCGGAAATATAATCACATTTATGGCTGGGTTGGGAACTGACTCATCAAACCAACAGTTGGAAATCTCCTGGTTATCTGGCAGAGAGGAAATCTATAGGTCTGGAACCAGTGCCAACACAGCACCACTCCTTTGTTGCTGAGAGCATGCCCTGACTTGGAGTCTACACACTGATGCATGCTGGAGAGGAAGACCCTGTAGCAACAACTGGACTCACATAATCAGCAGCCCATGGAGTTAGGTTGCCTATGTGGAAAGGAAACAGTAGGTTTCAACTATAAAAGAGTCGAGAATGTTTTTGAAGTTATGCTGGTTTGATGGAAGGCATTTGGGAGAGACCTTGTAAGTCCAAGACATGTGGACATGTACTAGAAACCTAATCATCAGAGCTGTTCATTTTCAGTGTAAATGACATCAATAAGCTGATTAATGTTATTAATGAGGGGCCATGTGACTAACGAGAACAAATGGCATAAAGAATCTCAATTTTGCCCTTAGGGAGAGTCATAACTAAAAGTTATTCACTGGGTTCCACTGCTTTACTCACAGGTGATTTCTTCCTTGGTTGGGATTACCAGAAAACATCCTGTGTTACCTTCTGTTATCAAGAAGGGAGACGAAACAAACCTTTGGAGCCTTTATTTCTTTGGACCAACTTCAGAGTCAGTTCACTATTAAGTATTATTTTTTCCTGGATTCTGAGCAGCCTTTGTCTGAGGAATGCTACTCAGAAGTCATGAAAACGGACAGTGGATAAAGGAAGAGAATACAAGAATCAAAAGAAGCCATTTCTCCTTACCGCAGCCCTCCTCGTCACTTCCGTCTGGACAGTCCACTATACCATCACATTGTGCATTTTGCTTCCTGAAGCAAATGTCATTGCCACATTTAAAGGTCCTGTTGGTGCATGGGATGCCTAAAGATGAGCCAAAAAACCCAACAGTTTTGTTTTGTTGTCATTGTTGTTTCTAGACGAAAACAGATTTAAGAGAATGACTTGGAACTCTGTAAAAAGTCTGCTAGTCACGGGGTCACTTTTCTGCACTGGAAAAAGCTGCTAGTGGGAAGAGGAGGCACCCCATAGGGACATTTTCCTTCACTTAAGCAGATGCATTAGAAGGCAGGTAAGTGGCATACAGCTGAGAATCCCTCCAACTGATTCTTCATATCCAAGGTGAACACAACACAAAAGAACTGGCCATCTCAATGGTGTTGGTCATGGCCTCTTGGCTATTGCCTTGTCTTCCTCTCTAAGAAGGAAAGAGGTTATCCAAACCCATAATACATGACATCCTTTTAAGTGGTTAGGGGGAAAAATAATGAATAGATACTCTGAATTACAATGCATTTGCTCACCACCTACAGGGTTCACTTTCTGTTGTGGTATCAGCAGGTCTCCTCAGTGTCTACAAGGCTCCTCTATGACAGTCCTTCATTGTCCAACCTACAGCTAGCATGAAAAACTAGTAAAGACACACAAATATGCCAGTATTTGCACAGGAGCACCTCCAATTCCACTGCACTCACTGTACACAAGTATCTCATTGTTTTCTAGAATGGGTAGGATTCTCAGATTAAGAGATATCGGGGCTAAAGCTGGGAGTGATAAGGGGTAACTGGGGCAAGCTACCGCTCTGAATGGAGCAGAGCTGTTTGGATCATTGAGATTCTAACAAAACAGAGCCCTGTGCACCCCCTCCTTACTTCTAGTGCAGTTTTGCTCATCCTGGCCATCCTCGCAGTCCCAGAAGCCATCGCAGACCAGAGGGCCATGCTGCCGGAAGATGCTGCTGTTGCAGGCAGGTTTTACAGTCACTGTGATGAAAGACAGAAAAGTCATGAACACAGGACATCAGCTGGGTTCTCTGGTGGCCAACAGTGGCTCTCTAAAGGTGTGAACCTTAACATGGAAAATACAGCAGAGTGATAGAATGTGCTTGCCTTGAAATGACAGATCCCAGGAAGAAAGGGGATGGTTAATATAATTCCTTAGTTTGGTGTAATTCCTTGCAAAATTATTTGCCAGATCTTGTTTTTGCTATGGTATGTGTTTATGTCGTTTATGTAACTTCAACTCATTGCATCATAAATAATCACATTTTGTTTTATTTTTTGAGATAAACTCTCACTATATAATTCTAGCTGATGTGGAACTCACTATACAGACCAGGATGACCCTGATCTCAAAGAGATCCATCTCCCTTCTGAGTGCTGGGACTTAAGATCTACTCCACCATGCCTGGCATCTGTAATTTTTTTTTTAAGAAAAATAATTCTCATCAGCTGTTATCTGAGTTGAACTTGCCTACCCTCCTAAGAAAGGTGTAGTGGACTGAAATGGAAGATTCTGTCTCATTCATCTCTCTACTCGGGCCCCTGATCAAAAATATTAGGTGCTCACAAAAATCTTGGTGAATTAATTAACGAAGGTGAGACCTTAAAAATCAGACTCGTGGTCCACATGTGAAACCACTTTAAACTTGTTTTATTCTGATGGATATATACCCTAAACACTACTGTTTCTTTGATATACTTCTTAAATCACCTTTACATCTATGGCAGGCACCAGCAAGCATCTTTCTGAAAGGAAGGTTTCTCCGTGAGTTCTAGATTGTGAAATTTATCACTTTTACTGTCTTTGCCTGGTTTGACAGTGTTTTTCTTGTCTTACTCAGTCCCCACCCCTACCCCTCAGGGGTGAGTGGAGTACACTACTGCCCTAAAGCAGTTGCTTGTTGCCAAAGATGCCTAGCTGACACCCATAGGATGGCTCTAGAAAAGATGCAATGAAATACAATGCTACCAAACACTAGTCCTTGATATAAAAGAATGCCAATAGCTTTCACCTAGAGCATTGGAGCAAAGAACAGTAATGGAAAAAAGAACCCTTCAGTCACTAAAATTGTCAGCATCTATTAAGAAATCAAAGATTTTATAGATTTAGATTTCTAATAAGCCATAAAATTAAGAAGGTTTGATTTTTGTTTTGTCAATTTAAAAGTGAATAAAGGGATTAGGGATGTAGTTCAGAGTTAGAGTATTTGCCTAGCACATGCAAGACACTAGGCTCGATCCCAGTACCACACCCACACATATGCAGCTGTAGATGCACAGGTCATTTTATGAATATAATTTTATATAGCTGTATTATATTAAAGGTAATGTTTCTCCAAAGACATGGACAGATTACCATGTCTGTTACAAGAGTATTTAAAAACTGTTGCCAATATACTTTATGTTGTCCTTAAACTATCTTCCTATCATCCTACAAACTAGAAATTGATTCAGGATTAGGCTGCAAATAACAATGAAAAATCATGATATACGTTATCTGTCTAGAGTAGGAATATCCTGTTTCTATCCCTTAGTCATTACCAGCAATCAATGTGTATGAAGAAGAGGAGGCAGAAAGCCTATAAGATCCAGAGAATTCTAAAGAACCAGTGTCTTCCAGACACAACAGGACTGATGCACATATGAACTCACAGAGATTGTGGCAGCATACACAGGCCCTCCATAGGTGCAAGCCAGATCAGATCCCAGCACTCAGAAAGGGAAGTGAACGTGAGCTAAACAGGAAGCTATCGCCATCTGACTTCTGCTTGCAAAGGAAGCAATAGTTTTGTCCAGTGTAGTCTCACTGTGTGCACTAGCCACACTTAAGGGCAAGCCCCATGCCAAGCAGTAGATGGACAACACAAAACATTGGTATTTTTATAAGCATTTGTCTCCTATTGCTTTGATTGACATTTTTCTTTCCTTTTGTCCTTTTTTCTTTTTTATCTTACTTATCTTTTGATTGTGTATTAAGGTCTCCAATTTTGTGTTTTTACAGGTTCGAGTCTCTCTCTCTCTCTCGCTTTCTCTCTCTCTGTGTGTGTCTCTCTCTCCTTCCCTCCCTCCCTCCCTCCCTCCCTCCCTCCCTCCCTCCCCCCTCTGTGTTCTCTCTCTGTCTCTCTCTCTCTCTCTCTCTCCCTCCCTTCCTCCCCCTCTGTGTTTCTTGTGTTTCTTTTTATTTGTTTATTATGTTTTCTTTGGTTAGTTACATGTTTTCTTTTCTTTTTTTAATGATATATATATATCATTTATATAATATATAAATATATAAAATATATATTTATATATATTTATATATATATATAATTCATTTTTTTCAAATTGTAATTTATACTCATTCACAAAGGGGTTATAAACACAAAAAGACAGGACGAGGGGAAGGGGATGACCCTGGGTGTTCAGGGGGAATACAGATATCTTTCAGAACAAGGTATTGGCTGGTTGAGGGTTCAAGGGGTAGGTCACTATGACTCTGCCTATGATTCACTTGTCCTTATCTAAGTTGATATTATCTGCCAAGGCTACCTATTTACAAGGTCTATGACTACTCAGGCTGGTAAATTGTCACAAAAGCTGCCTGTTGACATTAGCTTATAGCCATCTGTTTCAATGTTTATCCACAGAGACCCAAGACTTGGTGTTAGTATACATGTATGACAGGCCTATTGCTGATTTTAGGCCTGTGGCTGATTTTAGGTCTTCGGTGTGTAATCAGGGCTGCCCCTGACATCTCCTCCCTTCTCTAAGTATAGACGGGCTGTGGCGAATCTAATCTTGCGAAGGCGAGGATAGAGGTCTGACCTCCAGTAATTGAAAGGGACCTTGAATGGCTTCGGTTCCCTGTTGTTGTCCAGTGAGGCATGAGTGTCATACCCATCCCAATTGGTTACATGTTTTCTAAAGAGAGAAAAAAAAAGATGGTGGAGTTGGGTGGGTAGGGAAAGATGATGGGGATCTCAAGTGTGGGGAGGAGAAATCTGAATCAGAATGTATTGCATGAAAAAGAAAATGTTTTCAATAAAAAAGAAGTAACTATAACAGAAAAAATAAATAGACTACACAGCTGTCCAGTCTGTTTGCAACACCTGTGTTACACAGCAACCACACTGAACTGAACTTCCTTCAGATTCTGATCTCCTCAAGGTATAGGATCTGTGTGTTCACACCCAAACGTGGTAGGTTAGGTCATTCATTAGCCACAAGACACTACTCCCCGTGGTCAGAGTATGTATACTAGCCATGCCATGACCCCAAGGTATACAAAAAGGAAATTTCCCTCCCTGTTGACTATGGGCTTAGCCATGTGACTTCTTCGGTAAAACAGAATATGATATAAACCTTGCAAGACCAGCCCTTATGCGGAGCCAAGTGTTTATGTTCCCTTTTCTTTGCTTTTGTTATTATTATCTCCTTGGCTCCATGAGAGAACATGCCATAAAGAATAGGCATGATCCCAACCTAGAAGGAGCTCTGCACAGGATGGCCCGTTGCTTGAGCCTGAGCCACTTAGCTAACGGGAGCCTATGCAAGCTGAATACATGATCATGAATAAATGACTGGGTTAATTAAGCCATGGAGTTTTGGGATAGCTAGGGACAGACATGCAGCAACTACAAAGACTGCTGTCAACCAGCAGCAGTAATGATTCCAAGAAGTTATTTATTCATAATGAAATCATATTACACCTACCACAGAAAAGTTCATCACTTTCATCGAAACAGTCATTCACTCCATCACAGCGCTGGGCCTGAGGGACACACAAACCAGAGGAGCATCTAAAAGATCCAGCAGGGCAAGCTACCGGCAAAAGAAAAACACAGAAAACTTTCACTGGGGTTTCTAAAAGTCAGACTACCTTAGCAAAGAATTAAAAAGTATTAGTTGGTTAGATATTTTAGATATTTGATAGAAAAAAAACCCAGAAGCAGTGATACAATCTCTCTATGCAGTCAAGACCATGAGTAATTTTTAATGCAGAATTTCAATAAGCAAGGAATAAAAGCAAATTAGTGCTACAAATGGTAAACATGGTAAGACCAATGTCTAGTCTCAAAGTCTAGGGCTCTTGCCTCTTTCTTCACCATACTTCATTCCTTCTAACTTAACCAGGTTACCGATCAAACATCAAACCATTGAATCTAAGCTTATGGATGAATATTACAGAAATAATACATTCTTGCCAGCCTGTGTGAAAAAAAAAATCAGAGGAGAACACATAGTCAGGCCAGCTACTGTATCAGTAGCAGTGAACAGAGTAGATGGCCCACTAGAGCATCATCGAAATGTGGGAAACAATTAGCAATTAAGATACGTTGTTTCTTCTGTGTCCCCACAGGAAATTCAAGCACTCTGGATATCTGCATGTAGATATCTACTGAAGCATGTGGGCTGGGAGTTGGCAGAGTAGGACAAAGTTGAGAGGTTTTTCTCATGCCATACTCCACTGTATCACTTTGGTTGTCTCCGTTCAAAGGGGACTAAAATATCTCCAAGTCATTATCTATATTATACAGTTTCAACAACTTCCCTCAAGCATTGTCTTTTCTAGGTCTATTTCCTGGCTGTTTTGTGGTTTCCTGTATACATTTCAACTTTCTGAAAGCTGACTTTGAAGGGTCTCAACCAACTCACTCTCCCTAGTCACTGGCATCCAAAGTGAATACAAAATACCACTCATACACTGTACTTTGGTATAAACACCATGATCACAAGGAATTATGACTGGTCTAAAATTCAGGATTTGTGGCTGTCATGCACCTGTTATCCAGATACTGTGGAGGCTGAGGCAAGAAAATCACCACAAGTTCAACACCAGCCTCATCTACATAGTCTAGCCAGGGCTACACAGTTAGAACTTGTCTCAGAGGGAAAAAAATGGAAGAGGGAGAGAGAGAGGAAGAAGACGAAGAAGAGGAAGAAGAAGAAGGAGGAGGAAGAGGAGGAGGAGGAGGAGGAGGGAGGGAGGGAAGAACATAAAAAATGAAAGGAAGAACAAAATATGGGCTTTTCTTATCTGCTAGAAATCATATGAAAAACTGTATTTCAATTATACATCAGAAATGTCAAAAAGCTATTTTTCTATAATTTAAAATATATCACTAATATATAATTTGAAAAATCTTTTATTATTCTATTCATATACTATTTACCTATTTTAAAAGATATATATTAGTAATTAACAAAAATGAAGCAGTAATAATTCCTTAAATTCGCAAGACCTGAAGCAAAGCAGAACTGGGCTCACTTTATCATTAAGGGCTCATTAGGTTTTCTAAGGAACTGATCCCACACTTACGTTGACTGATGTTGTAACTGCCATATTCTACCAAAAGTGGCTTGTCTGAAAGCCTGGAACTGCACTGGAGCTGGATGTGGACCATGGGGCTGGGCACTCGGAAAATGGTCTCATGATCCATGTAGGAGCCGCAGTACCTGGGGAGACAAGAGCCGAGGAGGACAGGTGGCTTGAGGTCCCGTAGACTGTTCCATCACCAGTGGACATGACTGATGCTTTGATCCTTCGGGTTCTGTAAGCAGAGATGCTTCTAGTAGCGCTGTGAATAACAGCTACTTTGTGTTGTGGGACTTTTGTGGGAATTCTGCCTGAGTTTTCTCCTTTGCTAAACAAAACAAGCACAGTCCCATTGCTTTCTTCACTAACAGGACAAGTCAGTAGAAACAGTGGATCGATTTCTCCTAGTTTGCGTATTTCTACTGTCAAAAAATGTGCAACAAGAATGGCCTGCTTTTATCCACAAACCACTCTGTACAGTAGAGTAGAATCTTCCAGTTCAGGCTGACAATATGCAAATAATTCCACCCACAGTTGAGACAAAAGACAACAATATTAATTCAATCTAAATTGAAATCTGATATGCACGGCAGGGCTTGTCCTTGGCTGCCTTTCAAAGAGGTAACACGTATCCACAGTATTCCCTACCTTGACCTTTTGCTGACTTCCCATTGCATCGTGCCAGCAGGGTTCCGTGTGTCCTCTTAAGTAAATGTCACTATGGTTAATAATTCTCACTATGTGAACATTGTAGTTAATGGAGCATAGAATATTATTTTACAGCAAGATACGTTAGTGTACTGCCTTATGTAGGCGAGGTTTACCAGTGGGAAAGCTGTCAAGTCTGTATGGAAAACAGCTGACCTAAGAATTGAAGAGGTGACCACATCCTAACTTGGTACCTGTGAGTGCCAAGCATTCTAGGCTCCCAAGGCATTGGGAACTCCTTGGACTCAAGGCTGGCATTCAGAAGCACTACACTGTCTATGATGTTTACAGTTAAAAAAAAAACATATTCCTGGGTTACTCAAAAGTCTTTGGCAGAGGACTGAAATTCAGAACGTGAGACTATATATAGCCAGTTACTAGAACACACAGAAGAGATGGCTTTGTCTCAGGGTCTGAGGCCAAGTCAAGCTTTTAGATCCATACTTTTAATTGGTCTTGTTGAGCATTCTGTACTCTGAAAACACACCCACCATGTCATCTCTGTCTCAAAGTGATTATTTCTTTCCATCAGGTACCCTCCATCAGCATCTGGAATTGTTTTGCAAAGATGAGCTCCTCTCAGTGTTTTTTTATGGTTTGTATGTGAAGGGGATCTCTCACTACTTCATGTACTGGAAACAGTCAGTCCTCTGCTGCTGACGCTGTTATGGAATGTTGTGAATGCTTAAAAGACAGGTCTCAGCTACAAGAAGATAGTTAGGGGTGGGGTCCTAAGGGGTACATTGTCCTTGTAGTGTCTTCCCCTACCCCGACCCTTTCACCTTTTGCTTCCTGGTCAGAACTGCAAAGTAACTAGCTGCCCCATCCTTCTAAAGACTAGACTGAGCCGCTCCTACCAGGGTGTGACTCCTCTATCACAACCTACTGAAATCCCCAGAAACCGCCAGCCAGACTAAATCCTTCCTTCTTTCTGCCTCATACTTTGCCATAATAACAAGAAAACTAGGTAGCACACATGCTAAGGAGAGGACCGAGGAGAATGGAACCTGTGCACCCATGCTTGGACTCGAGTTTGAAGATGACTAGTGTGCTGTGGAACATGATGGTGGCTTGTGGAGTGACAGTGTAAACCGGGAGAGGTCACAGGAATCCGATGAGAGTCTGTTTACATTCTGTACATGGACACGAGACAAGGCATGGGAATCATAAGGAAGCAAAGGAATTCATTAAAGTTCAAGTGGTAAAGACACTTTTACTGAACCACAGGCACACAAGTTGGGCTTGTGTGCTAGACCCTAGCACTTCTAAGACACCAAAGGCCTGAATTGGCTGGCTGGAGTCACACAAAGGCAATTCATTATCCACTTCTCTTAAGATTCCAGTACTGCATCCAGCTGCCCTGAATACAATTACCCTAGTCCATGTTGTCTGTTAGGGAGAGTCTTTTATTTCTTCCCATCATCATTAGGGGTTTTGTTTGTTTGCTTGGTTAGTTGGGTTTTGGGATTTTTGTTTTGGTCTGTTTTGGTTTGTTTTGGTTTGGGTTTGGGTTTTTGGTGTTTTTTCCTGTTTCCCCATTGCAGCCCACATTCCCTTGACCCACGTCTCAGCTCAGTTTTGAGATTATAAGGCAGAGCCTTCTTTCTCTAGATAGAAACGACTAATATGGAAGGCGCTGGGGACTTAACCAGAATCAGATGAATCAGATCAGATCAGAATCAGAATCACATAGGAGTTTATCTGGTGTGGAGGACTTCAGGAAGAACCTCTGTTTCAGGGGAAAATATTTGGGGCAGGAAGCTTTCCTTGTTTTGATTGGAAGTAGACTCTTCTACTTGAAACAAAATAACATATATCATTCCTGTTAGCTACGTGGCTGCGGGGGCGTCTTCTCTCAGTTTGTTCATTCTTGGGCTCTCAACTCCACAAACAATACGTAAGGGTATGTGATCAGGATCTCTACTTTGTTTTTACATCAAAGGAAGTATTCTTAAAGCTTTAGGAATACATTGCTGTGTTGTTGTTGAGTTTTATTTTGTTTTTTGGTTTTTGTTTTTTGGGTTTTTTTTAGATGAGAAAGTTTCACTATGTAACCTGAGTTGGCCTGGAATTTGCTAGGTAGAGCAAGAAATCCTGGACCTCACAGAGTTCTACCTGCCTTTGCCTCTGGCATGTTAGGATTAAAGGCATGCCCACATACGTTTCACTTACAGTTTGTATAGTTTCCTTGAATGCTAAAAAAAAGTTTAAAAATAACTCGAATCAAAAAGATTAATTTTTTTTCCTAGTTATTAAGCTAGTAAATGACAGGCAATGATTTGAATCTGAACCTATACAGCTGATACTTGAAGCTGGGCCATAGTAGTAGATACCTTTTATCCCAGCACTTGAAAGGCAGGCAGATTTCTGAAAGTTCAAGGCCGGCCTAATCAACATAGTGAGTTCTGGGTCAGCCAGGGCTACAGAAAGAAACTCTGTCTCAAAAAAAACAAAACAGAACAAAACAAAAACAAAAACAAAAA
Organism: Grammomys surdaster; assembly: GCF_004785775.1. NCBI lineage: Eukaryota > Metazoa > Chordata > Mammalia > Rodentia > Muridae > Grammomys > Grammomys surdaster. Next base: position 343,859 of record NW_021620060.1, on the reverse strand, counting down.
ATAATAATAGATACTTGGCTCAAGCTGTATTTCCAAAATGAGTATAGGCCACATTTAAATAATGGAATTCAGATAAGTCTCTTCCAGGGACTACAGGACTATGACTAGTTTGTAGAAAGATTCTAAACAAACGAAAAGATGCCTTGTTCAGAAAAACCTCTTAGAGGGTTGGGCAGACGGCTCAGTAGTTAAGTGTTGCTGTCTGAGTGTCCACACTAGAGTTGTGATCCCCATCCCTTACATAAAAAAGCCAGATGTAACATGCATCTGTAACCTCTGGGGACACAGAGGCAGGAGAATTGTTGAGACTTGATGGCCAGAAGGCCAAGCTATAAACAAATGAACAAACAATAACCAATAAGCAAAAACGAAAACAGTAAACTCCATCTCAGTGAAACACAGTTTCAAAAAGACAAGGTGGAGAATGATAAAGATACCTGATATCAACCTCCATGACTTCAGCATGGGTACACATATACGTACTCACACATGTGCGCTCACATACATGCAACACACACACACACTCAAAAGAAAAATTTAAAAAAAAAAACAAGAAAGAAAGGAGGAAGAAGGAAGAAGAGGCTCTTAGAAAAAAGGCTTCATTCAGAAAAATAAGAAAAAGAAAAAAATTAGCTGGCAAATCCTTTAACTCACAGGATAGTTCTTTGCAAAGCTATTCTCCTGCCAGGACAGGTCACAGCTGTAATTTTAAATACGGATTATAGTTTTAGGAACAAATCAACACCAATAATATCTAAGGAACACATTAAGAAATGTGATGATATGACCTACCTGGTGGATTCAGGAATCTCACACACCTATATGTCTGATTTTTTTTTCTGATCAACCATTTTCTAATCTTAGGATAAAGCCAGGTCAGCTAGGCCTCTTATACAATACAAAAGTAGTTAGTAGTCTCTTAGTTTTGAACCTCCAGAGTGGCCCCTTGTTATTTTTACCACCAGCTACACGACTGAACACTTCATTTAGCAAATCCCCTTGTAAGATGTAGAATACACTGTTGAATAGTCCAGCAGCACAGAGAGGCTGAGGATCTGAAGTCTGCTGCAACCACAGGTACCCGCTGACCAGGTTCATGTTTCTGAACTCCTTTATCCATAGCTTCTCCCTCTCAGTAAACTGCAGACTCCTGGAGAACAGGACACCTTCCATATGATTCCTCACATACAAAAACTACTTACATGTGTTCATTGATTTCCCACCAGCCGTGCTCACAGCCTTTCATACTCTTCTTAGTTATGGAATAGTTGTAGAATTTCAGGGCTATGCCAAGACTTGATAGGGAAGTCTGTGAAAAACAAACATCAAGTCAGAAAAAAAAAGTGTCTCAGTAGAAAAACATAGTTCAACTTAAAATGTCCTGGCTTGCTCAGTACCCATTCTTTTGGCTTATTGTTTTAAGAATGTTCTTCTGTTGGTGTTAGCTAGCCCTTGGTGGGATAGACCATAGTGGTAGGGGGAGAAGGAACTCCAGAAAGGAGGATAGTAGGAAATAGGTGCTATGATATGGATAATGGGAAAAATATGGGGTAGGGAATGGGGAATGCAAAGGAAGAGTCAAAAAGGGAGATATGGACATCTAGAAACAACACAGGGAAACTTTATGTTATAAGATTACTCAAAAATACAGCTATGAGCGCACACACACATGCACACACATTCACACACACACATCATTTGGGATATATAAACGTGTGTGTGCTTATGAATGTATGTTAATGGGGTTACATCACATGGGGTGATGATGGTCCTCCCAAGAGCCGTGTACTATTTAACAAAATCCACAGTGCCAGGGATGGAAAACTTCCTTTGTAGCTGATGGTCAGAGGAATAGACATCTCCCCAAAAGGCAAGACCCGATTATTGCTGAAGACACACACTTCAGATACAGGACCTGGAGGAATTCAGCTGGAATTGATTCAGAAGGCTCCTCCCTGATGACTGTCACTCATAGGATTGGAAAGTACTATGCATAGTGCAAAGGGAGGGAAGCAATTAATAGTTTTACCCAGGTATAAAGCCTGTAAGCCAAAAGAATGACTAGCCAGGCAAGTTATCCTCATTGGTACAACAATGGCACCTTTATCTCCTAGGTAACCATCAGCTATCTAATTTGACTCAATGTCTGATGGCCAGGAGGGAAATCATTCCAGGTACTGTAAACCCAGAAAGCTATTCATGATTGGTGAGGTTATAGGCCCTAGAGGACAATCTACTACCTATCTACTGCCTATCCCCAACTGATATATCTGTAACATGACCCCTACACCTAAGGCTCAGGGAAAACCGCTGAAGTGGGGTCAAAAGATTATCAGAGTCTAAGGCCCAGTACGCTTGCTACTGGATAGTGTCCCCTAAAATGATACTATGCACCCACAGAATATCAACATATAGTTGACCTGAACAAGACCAGCATAATGACAATATCAGTTTGTGGGAAGCTATCCTTATCACATCATTGCCATTAACAAGTCTGTGCGCATGCGCTGGAAGGTTTTCCCGCCTTGATTAATCTGACAGTTGGAACACGTCATGTGGCCTGAGGCAACAGGAGCCCATCAGAGACTGCCACGTCCCAGGCGAGCTTAGCTCTCTATATAAGGGAAGGGTTTTAGGCCCTTGGGGTCCCTCCTCGTTTGTGAAGCTTATGCTCTCCCTCTCAAGATGCATTAAAGCTTATACTGCAGAAGGATCCTGAGTGTGCCGCGTCTTTCCTGCTGGCGGGAGGTTGCGCGGGACAACTGGTGCGAGAAACCCGGGACACTTGACCTTGCCATCGTCAGCACCTTGGAGGACCCCTCGATAGAGGAGGATTCAGAACTGCAGGGGTGAGTTCGGAGAGGTATGTCTATTCCTGAAATATTCGGGTTGTGCTTGGCTGTCATTTTCATGGTGCTTGTTTTGCCCTGTCTTCGCGGTGGCCATTGTTAGTGGCAAAGTAGTCTGAAGTAAATAGCCAGTGACACTGGTCTTGTCTCTTTCTCCCTCCTGTAGATAAAGGTGGGACAAAGTTCCTCTTGACTCCCCGGCCGTTAGTCGGACGTAGATAAGCCGCGGGCTGGGCCGCTGTTACTTTCACTTTTGAGACGGTACTAAGGCGGACGTAGATAAGCCGCGGCCGTCATGGGTTCATCACAGTCAGTAATCACTACTTTGGAGGCCGTACTCAAACAGCGGGATATTAAAATTGCTAACAGGACTTTGAGGAACTTCATAAAAGAGGTGGATCGCGTTGCCCCCTGGTTTGCCGTCTCTGGGTCTTTGGCTCTCCCCTCTTGGAATAAACTGGGAAAGGACTTAGAAAGGCACCGCGATGACAACGATTTGAGTAACGGCACAGTTGCGATCTGGAAACTTATTAAGAACTGCCTACAAGATGAAAACTGTAAGATAGCCATAAGGAAAGGACAGGCTACGCTAGAAGATGTTCAGGATAGCATGTCAGAAACCGAACGCAGTGAGAGGATGGGCGAGCGTAGGAAAAAGGTACCGAAACAAAAGGAAAAGGAACACCCTTCAGCTGAAGAAAAGAACCCTCCTAAAAAAGGAGAGATACCCCCTAATGGGAAAAGCTCGCTTTACCCCAACCTAGAGGCACTGACTATCGACAGTGCAGAGAGTTCCTCTGGGGACTCCAGTGAGGAGTCATTAGATTCTACAGAGGAGGCGGAGTTAGACGAGGAAGCAGCAGAGTACGAGGCAGAGAGATACCATCCTGATGAGCGTAGAATCAGAAAGCCTCTGAGGAAGCCCCCTAAGAAAACGGTTCCCTCGGCCCCCTCAATTCCTCCTCCCCCATACGCTCCTCACTCGGGATATTCCCTGCTCTCAGAGAAAGTCAGGAAGAAGCTCAGGACAGCTTTCCCTGTTTTTTGAAACAGAAAATGGAGGGCGAGTGTACGCTCCTGTAGACTTTACTCAACTAAAAGAATTGGCCGAATCAGTTCGTAAATATGGGCCCAATGCCAATTTTACTTTGGTACAATTAGATAGACTTGCCAGCAATGCCTTAACTCCCGCAGATTGGCAAGTGATTGTTCAAGCAGCCCTTCCCAGCATGGGTCAATACATGGAATGGAAGGCGTTATGGTACGAAGCCGCACAAATACAGGCTCGCGCCAACGCTGTCGCTCTCACTCCTGAACCGAGGGAATGGACAATGGACTTGTTGACAGGCCAGGGAGCCTATGCTGCCGACCAAACCCATTACCACTGGGGAGCCTACGCTCAGGTTGCAGCTACAGCCATTAAGGCATGGAAGGCACTCTCCAAGAAAGGAGAGGGCAACACACAACTTACCAGGATAGTTCAGGGGCCTCAAGAATCTTTCTCAGACTATGTGGCTAGAATGACAGAGGCTGCGGGGCGTATTTTTGGAGATACTAGTCTGATGGAGCCTCTGATTCAACAATTAATCTTTGAGCAAGCCACACAAGAATGTCGTGCAGCCATTGCCCCACGAAAACATAAGGGGTTACAAGACTGGCTGCGGGTTTGTCGAGAGCTTGGTGGACCACTTACTAACGCCGGATTGGCGGCAGCCATTCTCCAGTCACAGAGACGCCCAGTTGATAAAACTAATCTTAAGGTCTGTTATAGGTGTGGCAAGCCTGGTCATTTTAAGAGAGATTGCCCCACAGCTAACAGGAAACCAGGTGTTCCCTCGCTCTGTGACAGATGTGGCAAAGGATACCATAAGGCCAGTTCATGCCGTTCCATTAGAGACATGAAGGGCCGGCTTCTCCCTCCTTTAGATGACAAAAAAAACGGAGTGGCGGGCCCTCGGACCCAGGGCCCTCAAAGATATGGGATCCGTTGGACCAAAACCCAGGAAGTTCAGGAGAGAGAACGATCAGAGTCCTCCCAGGGCAACCGTGCCGATTGGACCTGCGCGCCGCCTCCGATTTCCTATTAATCCCTCAGATGGGAGTCCAGCCAGTCCCAGTTGGACCTGTAATGTTAACCCCTGGGGCCCTGGGACTTATATTGGGCCGAGCGTCACTTACACTAAAGGGCTTGATAGTCTTGCCAGGCATAGTAGACACTCAACATTCTACTGAATTGCAAGTCTTGGCCTCTAGCCCAAAAGGAGTGTTCTCCATCAGCAAGGGTGATCGTATTGCCCAATTATTGCTTATGCCAGGTATGGAAGATGAGACAGAAACAGACACAAGACAGATTGGCTCCTCAGGAAATGATTCTGCTTATCTGATGATATCATTAAATGAAAGACCCAAATTAATCCTAAAGGTACAGGGAAAAAGCTTTGAGGGAATTATGGATACCGGAGCGGACAAAAGTATTATATCCACACAATGGTGGCCCAAAACATGGCCTGTTACTGAGTCCTCCCATTCCCTACAGGGGCTAGGGTATCAATCTAGTCCTACCATCAGTTCTACTGCTTTGTATTGGGAGGCACCTGATGGTAGGAAAGGAAGATTTATTCCTTATGTGCTCCCTCTTTCTGTTAATCTTTGGGGAAGAGATATTTTACAAGGTATGGGCTTCACCCTGTCCAATGAATATCCTATAGAGTCACCCCATATCACCTCGTATTCCTCAGAGGCTAAAGCAATGATGACGAGAATGGGATACGAACAAGGAAGTGGTTTGGGCAAGTTTAGGCAAGGAAGGGTCAAACTTATTTCACCCTCCAACAAACAAGATAGAAAAGGTCTGGGTTTTTCCTAGGGGCCGTTGAGGGATTCCTGCCCATACCTTGGAAAACAGAGGATCCGGTGTGGGTTCCTCAATGGCCACTATCCTCTGAAAAATTAGAGGCCATCACAGAATTAATAAAAGAACAGATGACCCTTGGCCATATTGAAGTTTCTACTTCGCCTTGGAATACACCCATTTTTGCAATCAAGAAGAAATCTGGGAAATGGCAGTTGTTACACGACCTCCGGGCAATTAATGAACAGATGAATTTGCTGGGCCAAGTGCAGAGAGGGCTCCCCGTCCTTTCTGCTCTTCCAAAAGACTGGTCTCTTCTCATAGTGGACATTAAAGACTGCTTTTTTTCCATTCCACTGTGTGTTCAAGATAGACCTCGGTTTGCCTTTACACTGCCTGCTATTAATCATGCTGGCCCAGATAAACGGTTTCAATGGAAGGTTTTGCCTCAGGGCATGGCTAATAGCCCCACCATCTGCCAGACTTTTGTGCAAGCTGCTTTAGAGCCTTTACAACAACAATTTCCTGCCATTCTTATTCTTCATTATATGGATGATATTTTGATTGCTCATAAAGAGGTTCAGACTCTGAAGAGGGTTTATCCACAGTTATCATACCTGTTAGGGCGATGGGGTTTACAAATAGCTACAGAAAAGGTGCAACTGTTTAGTACGGGAGAATTTCTAGGAACATCTATCTTTCCCACTTGTATACGTCCTCAAAAGGTTGAGATCCGCAGAGATTGCCTCCGCACCCTTAATGATTTCCAAAAACTGCTGGGAGATATAAATTGGATCAGGCCATTTTTAAAGATCCCCACAGTAGAACTTAAGCCTCTGTTCGCCATTCTTGAAGGGGACCCACATATTTCTTCGCCCAGAAGTTTTACCCCTGCAGCCCGTCAGGCTTTGCAATTAGTCGAAGATGCATTACAGGATGCACAACTTCAGCGTATTGATCCCTCTTTACCTTTTGCTCTATGTATTTTAAAAACAGCGAGTCTACCGACGGCTGTTTTGTGGCAACAGGGACCCCTATTATGGATTCACCCTAATATATCCCCAAACAAAAGAATTGATTGGTATCCAGGGGCGGTTGCACAACTTGCATGTAGGGGTGTTAAGGCAGCCATTACTCATTTTGGAATTGAGCCAGCCACACTTTTTGTGCCTTATACAGCTGCCCAAATACAAATTTTAGCCGCTTCTTCTGATGATTGGGCAATATTAGTGTCTACCTTTCTAGGAAAAATTGATAATCATTATCCTAAACATCCCATATTACAATTTGCATCGAGACAGTCCCTTGTATTTCCTAGAGTTACTTCTACAGGCCCCATCAAAGGAGGGCTTGTCGTCTATACTGACGGATCTGCCACTGGCATAGGGGCATACGTGGTGGATGACAAGGTGGTATCCAAACATTATGCTATAACATCTCCTCAAGTGGTTGAATGCATGGTCGTATTAGAGGTTCTTGAGATTTTTCCAGGTCCCCTTAACATTGTTTCTGACTCTGCTTATGTGGTGAATGCAGTGAATCTCCTAGAAGTAGCGGGGGTTATTAAATCTTCTAGCCCTGTACATGACATCTTTTTGAAAATTCAACAAGCTTTGTTACAAAGGAGAGCCCCAGTGTTTATTACACATATTCGGGCTCATTCTGGACTCCCCGGACCTATGAGCAGAGGCAACGAGCTGGCAGACAGGGCCACAAGGGTGATGGCTATGGTCCTATTGTCCCCCTTAGATCTGGCAAAGAATTTTCATAATACTTTTCATGTACCGGCAGAGACTCTATGACGCCGTTTTTCTATCACCAGAAAAGAGGCAAGAGATATTGTTGTGCAATGCCAGAATTGCTGTGAATTCTTATCAGTCCCTCATGTGGGAATTAATCCCAGGGGCATACAGCCGTTACAAATTTGGCAAATGGATGTGACTCACATACCTTCTTTTGGGAAGTCACAATATCTACATGTCTCCATTGATACCTGTTCTGGAGTTCTGTCAGCTACACCATTGACGGGGGAAAAAGCTTCCCACGTAATTCAACACTGTCTTGAGGCATGGAGTGCTTGGGGCCAACCTAAGATTCTAAAAACGGATAATGGACCAGCTTATGTGTCCAAAAAGTTTTCCCAGTTTTGCAGGCAGATGGGGGTTACTCATCTGACAGGTCTACCTTATAATCCACAAGGACAAGGCATTGTCGACCGTGCACATCGTACTTTGAAGACTTATCTATTAAAACAGAAAGGGGGAATGAAAGACATTCTTCCCCCAGTTCCCAGAGTAGCCATATCTATGGCACTCTTTACTCTCAATTTTTTAAATTTAGATGATCATGGTCGCACAGCGGCTGACCGCCACTTCGCAGAACCTGATCGACCAAAGGATCTAGTGAAATGGAAAGATGTTCTGGCTAATAAATGGAAAGGACCGGATCCTATTTTGATAAGATCCAGGGGAGCTGTTTGTGTTTTCCCACAGAATGAAGAAAGCCCATTTTGGATCCCAGAGAGATTAACAAGGAAGGTCAGAGAACCGGACCAAGATGCTGCCAGCGACCAACAACCCAGTGATGCTGTGGATCCTCCATCTCTGGGTTCCTAGTATTTTGGGGGTTCAGAGATGGGCCATAATGAATACATTCCCTATTCCTATGCCAGTGATGCATAATGCTCAGGTGTTTCCATGCTTTTTTGCGACCAATAAAACGCTGTGGAAACTAACAATAGTTATGTTTTGAAAGGGAGCCTATGTTTTATGATCATTCCCTCCCCTAATAAAACCAGTCAGTATATCCAAATTTATAACCACTCCACAGCATGGTTGCTAATCCCTTTGATCAATGGCTTCTTTGTGGCATTAACAGAAGCTGCACAGATTTATCTTCCATGGTTATGATTAATGGAGGCAAGGCTGCCAAAGGACAGTTAAAATACGATTGGAAAGGACGGGCAGGGTCAAGAAGTGTTTCCTGGATGACCTCAGTCATTTCTTATTCTCCTTTTAGGGAGTTGGCCTTTAAACCCACACCAGTATGTGTTTGGCCCCCTTTTATCTGGCTTGTTAGTAATAATAGTACTATTTGGAAAGATACCCTACGATGTATTCCTAAAATTTGTTTTTATAGACTTTGTTGGAATGCTACTGCCTTTCCTTTTGCTTTGGTAATTTGGCTACCTAGATTTGTATCTGTGCCGGTTGAGGCACCTAATAGTTTAAGCACTTTTAGAGTGAAGAGAGATTTTGGTATCTCTGCCATTATAGTTGCCATCATTGCCACAACAGCTGTGGCTGGCGCAGTTACCACCTCTGCTTTGGCCCTTTCCTCTTCAGTACAGACAGTAGACACTATTAATCATCTGTCTGCCTCGGTCACGTCAGCACTAGATGAACAGGTCTCTGCCAACTCACAAATCCTGGGAAGATTAATGCTAGTGAATCAACGCATTGACCTCGTTCAGGAACAGATTGACATGTTGTGGCAATTAGCCCAATTGGGCTGCGAACAAAAAATGGCGGGACTTTGTGTTACCTCTATTCAATACGAAAATTATACTAGAGCAGCAAATTTTTCTAAAACTTTATCTCAGTTTTTATTACAGAATTGGACTGTAGAGTTTGAAGAGACGCTTCGGAAGTTACGCTTTGCGATTATAGAAGTGAATTCTACCAGACTTGATTTGTCCCTGACCGAAGGACTGTCTACATGGATCTCTTCAATATTTTCTTATTTTAAAGAATGAGTGGGGGTGGGTCTTTTCGGAGCCTTGCTCTGCTGTGGGCTGGCGCTCGTGTTGTGGCTCCTTTGCAAGCTCAGGTCACAGTGACAACAAGATAAGGTGGTGATTGCCCAGGCACTTGTAGCACTGGACTAAGGGACTGGATAGCCATGATTAACAACCGCCCCAAAGACCTGTTAAGACAAGGCCATAATCTGTAATACCATCTCCTCCCCCTGCCAAATGGCCCTGGCACCTCTGGGAGTTTTTCTCCATTGCACAAGAGTTGGGCATTTTGGCTTCCCTAATTCTTTCTCTCTATCTGTCCCAGGAACCAAATCCAGACTCAAGAAGGGCTCGGGTTCCCATTGCACCTTGAGGACTGTGATATGGTTGTTCTCACACTCGTTAAGCTCGGGAGGGCTCGAGTTCCCATTGCACCCCGAAGTGAGTGTAGAGACACGGGCCTGCCTCACTTATTGAGGAGGAGAAAATCTAGACCTCTCTCCTTTTGATTGGTTTGTGTCTGCCCGGCCTGAACTCTTTCACTTTTCTATGGCCTCTTCTTAGGATCACTTTTAAATAAAAAGGGGGCATCAGTTGACATGCAATTGTGGACAGTATGGTTCCATCACTACATGAAGAGCTTCAGGTGGTCAATAGCTACTGAGAGAGGGAGATCAGTTTTGACCACAGAGGAGCCCCTGCATAGACTGTCCAAAATGAGTATCCCTGGACATCTGTATATGTGAGCAACTGTATGTGTGTGTGCGCGTGCGTGCGTGTGTGTGTGTGTATAGATAGATAGATATAGGTATAGATATAGATACAGATGTATATATACATATATATGTATATGTGTGTGTGTGTATGTGTGTGTGCATAAAACCCTGTATATATGAGCAACAACTAAATGTATATACATATAACAATTATAATTTAAGAAAATACCATGAATCTGTCTGAGATCAAGGGAACACACAGGAGGTATCGAAGTGGAGACGGAGGTATGGTAGTGACTTAAACCAAGAGCTCATGTACAAGGTTAACAAAAATATGTTTTAAAAATTCAATCCTGTTATGTTTTTCTTTAGACTGATTTTATCCATTGACATATTGTTCTGACAAATGTTTGATTTTAGTTATGTCTTGTGTATGTGTTGTGTGTATGTGCATGTGCACAGTTGTTTCTCTCCAGCGTAAATATAGTTAACCATCCATCACTGCCCACTTTGGAAAGAAAATAAATTAGACACTTTACAGTTCTCATTTCAACACCATAATAAACCTGTTAGGCCAGTAATGATTCCCATGTTATAGAAGAAAATAACCATAGCTAATAGAAGGTAAGTAACTTTCTGAAGGTTAGGAAATGTAATTTAATCTTTTACTTAAGCCACGTTCTGCCCAGTGTGTCATGCTTATTGTAAACTCATACGAGGGACTCAAGAGTATATCATATAACTATTGGAACTTTCTATGGAAAAGATGCCTGCAGATTTCCTTCACAGAGCCAGGAACAAGTGAGTCCCTTCCAAGCCATCGTATAACTTGCCACTGTGGTATGAAGAGGGCTTACATGGCTCAGAGTAAGCCTGCAAAAGTCTGATGGACTTTAATGTCATATTCCTTCTATGACCCTTCCTCTATTCCTTGCTCCCTTACAGGTATGGTATGCCCTTTCCTTTATAAAGACTTTTCTTCAGCCCCCCCCCCCCCAATCCTCAACCTCTAGTGAAATAGGAAGTAAGCTATTATTCTTATTTACACTCTGAGTAAAAATCACAATAGTATTTATGGGTTTTCATTTTAAGTATCTGAGTTACTATAGAATCAATATTTAGTTAGCATCAAAAGAATTTCAGACATTCGAAAAGAGTTTTCAGGAAAGGTGGATTTTTTATTCTTACTGTTGAATAGACTCAAGAGAAAACAGCTGTGTTTTAGAAGGTTTGGTGAAGACGAAAATGGTATTTCTCCCTCCTCCTTCCTCAGTTCTTCCATTTATCCTCTCCTCCCCTCTTATCTACCCAACTTTCTAGTCATCTGAGATTTTAATTCCTGAAGATCTGAAAAGGGTAAATATCCAACTTTTTATTTTGTAAGTAAATGTACTATCAAGACAACAACTTTAAGTAACATAAAGATATTTGTTACCAGGGCATTGTATCAATCATCAGACTTAGTTAAAATGATAAAGTCATTTTAAGTATTAAATTTGCATAACTATGTGCAAGTGATCACACATGTTGAATTCCCTCCTGTATCTGGCACCTCACCTCAGCCATTTCCTTGGCAGGATGCTTTTTCCAGGTGTCTATAAAGTAGATCCTTCTTTTCCCTCAGCTTCTCTGCAAATGTTTGCCCTTGACTTCTCTGATCTCCTATGTAACAACTTTGACTTCCTCCCACCCAAGTCATCATGGCTGCTTGACATCGTTTTTCCTTCTAGCACTGTGTCACCATGTGACATGTGACACACTCCATACAGCTGTCCCTCAATATCTTGGCAGGATTGTTTCATGGACCCTCCTCATCTCCAAATCAATATATCCTTGCGTAAAATGAATAGTATGTGTATAGTCTACATGGGTTCTCTCACATACTCTAAGTATCCATAGTGTTCATAATAGCTAGTGCCGTATACTAGTTTTGTAAAATTCAGATATACTGTGTGGTTTAGCAAATAATATCAATAATATAGTCTGTATATGTTCAATACAGGTACACACTCCATGGAGCCATTGACTGAATCCATAGATGTGAAATCCACAAATAAGGACTTCTTGTATATGTAGTTCATTAGCGTGTCAACTTTCTCTCTCTACTGGAAGGTACTCTCCATGAAAGCTGGTAAATTAATGTATTTTTTAGTTTTAGATTTTGGGTCTATTTTAGTGCTTGAGTTCCAGGCCCACAGGTATATAGTGAGCAATGCCTTAAAAGGCAAGAGAGGGAGAGGTATAGATTTCATATAAATTTACATTTTGGTTTCTTACAAACTGAATATAAATAAATTTAATCAAATTTATCATTTTATTAATTTCCATATGAAATGGCACTATCTGGAATAAAATGATTTCTTTGATCTTGCAACAATACCTTTTAAAAATAAATAAATTGGACAAATACTATTAAATCAGCGAGAGTAGTAAGTAACTTGGCACCAGAGGATGTAGATTATGGAAAATGGCACTTTATAAATACCATATTTCAAGAAGGTTTATGTCTCCTAACCTTAATGATACTCTTAGAATTTTTAAAAAGTCTATAAAACATAAAAATTAAATTTTACTAAAACAGAGCCATTTTCCCTTAAGATACTGAGAAGATATAGGTTACCTGAAATGTCCAGGTGCACTTGCATTTTGGAGGATAGTAGCTTGGATAATATGGACTTGAGATTTTCCCTTCAAAGCTGTTGATTTCCTTGACCAGTATTGTGTTTTCACATTCTGAAAGAAGGTATCCACACACAAGGATGGGTGTGATTAGATTATGGCTACATGTGTTTCTTTAAACATGCACATTTGCAGTTTTGAATCTTTATCTCTTCAAAGAAGTAGCACCTAACAGACACTTAGCTAAGGTTAGGTCCAAAGGAAACTCTAGTTTCCAAAACTCCAAAAGACAGTCCAGATATCGAGAAACAGACTCTGTCTGGCCTTTAGGAAGATTTCTGGAGGTTAGATAAAAGCCAGCACTCCTCAGGAACTTGTGGAGCCATTTCCCCTCTATAAAAAGAAGTTGTTTCCCTTATCCCTGGCAGATGGGACTAATGGCCACCTGTGGTACCTATTAGCATACCAAAGTGAGTGCTGACCTCCAGGGCTCCCTCAGTATCACAAGGACCTGTTACACTTTTCAAAGTGCATGCTGCCATCCTAACCCTCTCATCTTCTCCTTCCAACTCACTGGCTTCCCCTCTCCTAGCTACTCATTCTCCTTATAACCTTGTCTCCCTCTCTGCCTCCCTCTCCTTCTCTTTGTCTCCTCCACCTCTCTTTCTTCCTCTCACTATCTTTCTGCTCCTGTTTCTCTCATGGTCAGGTCCAGTCTGCTGGCCATGTTCCATTTACTACTTGTTCTTTTTGCTCTGGACTCTTCCAGATGCCTCTGGCTTTCTCTCTCTCTCTCTCTCTCTCTCTCTCTCTCTCTCTCTCACTCTCTCTCTCTCTCTCTCTCTCTCTCTCTCCATAAAAGCCTTCCATTTAACCATACCATGGGCAATCACATCATCAGTTTATACAGCTAACATGTTTTCAATCCTCATTTCAGCTATGAACCTGTAGGATGTGACTACTTTCTTTAAAGCATGGTTCTGGATTCAGAGACACCAGGAGCAGATAAGTAATGGTACCTGCTGAGAGGCCAGAGCTTCAGCCACAGACCTCTTCTTCCAAGCACTTAATCATATTATTTCCAATCTTCGTTTTGCTCTTCCAAATGCACTTTCAATTCTCCTGTGCCCCTTTAAATTACCTAATGAATATCTTTATACTAGCAGTTCTTTACTGGATTCACTGTGCTGCTTCTCTTCGGGGTCAGGGTCCTTGACTAGTACAACAACCTGGACTGCCACAATTACTGTTACAACCCAGTCCCAGGACGGAAAGATCACAGAATCTCCATGAGGATTACAAATAACTTGTTTAAGTTGGAGAAGACTTACTTTGTTCGGTAATGACTTCAAAATATGCTCGGATCCCTGCCAGCCTCCGGACATAAGGAGACTTCAGTGTCACCAACATGAGATTGTTTGTAGAAACGAAGGACATTAGTGTTCTTGTGGGTTCACAGATTCTGCAACCAGATAACAGCACATGGATAACTGCTTATTTCATGAATTGGTCTCCATACTACAGCATCCCACAGATCTCTAGAGCTAGCACTCAGTTCTTCTGTGTTAGTCCCTGCTGGTCAGACCTTCATCAATGAGTAACTGTAGGACTCTACAGATGGAATAGAACTAGAAGAGAAGTAGATGCATCTGTCTAGTAATGCTACTAGGATTTTCTCAGATGTCCATCCTTGGACTCCCCTTGTATAATGATAGACAATAGCTTAGCTCAGTGGATTAGCTGGATGAAAGATGTTAGACAATCAAGCAGTTAAATCTATGGAAGTGCCAGTGTTCATTCCATGAAATGGTAAGGCTTGTGCTGATGTTGCCCAGTTGTTCTCCAGTGAAGATCAAAATGAGATAATAACTCAGTGTGTCTGGAAGGAGGAGAAGAAGCTAACTATTACTGAGGGAAGACATGAGTGAACTTACTCTTCATTGCATATTATATGTTGTGTTTGGACTATTAACATGTGTGTTACTCACCAAAATATAAATATGCATACATACAAAGCACTGTGATATGTATAAATATTGTTAAAATAAGATAATTTATATATTCTTTTAACACAGTGCCTAAATAAAGCTTAATTGCCATCATTAGTCTATTGGACATTAAGCACCCATAAATAGAAATATACTATTAAATTTTAAAATTAAGATACAGATAAGTATTTGTGTATTTAACAAATACATGAATAAATAGATTTTTAAAAAATTAACAGAAATTTGCTGGAGAATGAACTTGTAAAGTAAGTGCTATTACTTTTTCTGACCTTGTTTTGCTCTATAATGAGCACATGCTATCTTTGTAATAAAAAGCTTTTAATTGTTTAGCATGACTTAATCATCATAGGGTATTTATTCTCATGCTCTACTGATATAATGGATGTGACTCAATTCATAGTGAAAGTCAAATTACAAAAAATATATGACATATATTGTAAAGTCTTTGCTATGTGAACTTTGAGAATCTTGTTACTACAAATGAACAACAAACATAAAACCTTACAGATCCTTGAGAGGTATTAAAGTATCAGGAGTATCAGGATCAGTCATTGTCACAGTGAATATACTTAGTTATTGTAGGCAAAGACATTGTATACAGAGAGTATGAAAACCCTTTTCTCCAACAACTAAAGCGCCTTCATCTTGCCTGTACAGAATGGCACTCCGGATTGGCAAGAGGGAGTCGTAAACAGTCAAGGAGTCGGTGATACAGTTGTCAGCTTCCAATTGTATGGACTCAATTGAGAGACGAATCAGATAACCCACTATGGCCACCAGCTTGAAGTGGCACATTAGCTGTCCCGAGGTTGCAGAAATCTCCAGAGGGTAGCGGAGGGTCACATGATCTGCATAGAAGTACTGGGAGCAGCCGTTGTCTGGGGAGAGAGAACCTTCCTTAGTCTCTCCTCCTCTTTCTCTCCCTTTCCTCCTCTCCCTCCTCTCCACCCTCCCTTCCTCTCAAGGCATGACCTTTCTAGAAACCTCTATAGAAGAGTAGTGAGTGAAAGCCGTCATATGGAGGACATCTGTTTTTCTTGCCAATCTAAACTCTATGCTCTTCTCTTTTGGAAGCAGAACCTATTACTTTGAGAAACTGCCTCTACTTAGACCATAGTTTAGTTGGGATTAAATTTACCTCTGATTCGATAATCGGACACATGACCAGACTGGCCAAATAGTCAAAGAAGTTGGCTTAGGATTGGGTATAATACTCAGTGTGCATAATGGGATTCAGTTCAGAAGGTCTACAAGAACTTGCATGAAGTCTGAGTGCAGGAATTTCCACTATGATGGAGGAAATGATCAAGCTGAAACTTTGGTTTGCTACCACAATGGAAGCTGTGCTTGAGAGCACAGCCTTGGAATAAAAAGGCAGAAGATTTAGGGTCCCTTTAGCATTTCATTTTAAAACTTGATTCCATTCATGCCTGAAGACAACATAGTCCATATCTGTCTCTAGTATTTAGTACACAAATTAATCAATTTTCTTTTGTGCTAAAGCGACTTACATTATTGTCATTCACAACTAAACAAAACATTAATGATCATATGACTAGAAAAAACTAAGTGCAGCACAAACACACATATATATTATGTATATGTTGCATATACATATATATATGCATACACACATATCTATATATATACACACGTATATGTGTATACATTATATACATATATATACACATATATGTTTACATTTACATATGCAAATATTTATACATATACGTATATATGCACTAGTGAGGGGTAAAAAAGAAAGTCATGAATTTACCAGATCCAATGGCTGAAGAGTAATCTGATCGGAGCCCAGCTGCATTGAAACATTATAGAAAAAGAATTGTTAGTTTCAGAAGTTCATTGTTTAGGGAAAAAAATGTTCTCATTCCTTCTTTAAAATCAGCAAACACATCTGATATGGGTTGTATTTCACATATCAGATATGTGATGGGTCCAGGGACTAGCAGAGTTATCTAGGTGTTTAAAGCTAAAACAGGACAGCCAGAAGATGAGAGCAGTGGATCTATGAGAAATCAGCATACTGCCAGGCAATGGTGGCGCATGCCTTTAATCCCAGCACTTGGGAGGCAGAGGCAGGCATATTCCTGAGTTCGAGGCCAGCCTGGTCTACAAAGTAAAAAAAAAAAAAGAAAGAAAGAAAGAAAGAAAGAAAAAGGAAATCAACGTACTATATTTTATTTGCTTCCTTGAATTCATAGTTACAAATTTTAAACAATTCAAGGGTAAGGAAACAATTATATAAATAATGGTAATTAGTCCTATGGCTGGGATAGTAAATATACTGTGAAATTTTCTACTTGAGATTTTTTTCATTTGTTCAAACCAAACACCAGCCACCTACTCTATATTTAGTTTATCTGTGCGATATCAAGTATATTTCTGTGTGCATAATTGGTACTTATACATGTAGTATTTATATCAACAGAGATAGCTGCAGAATAATTTGGGTAATACAATGTGGCATTGTCAAGATGATGATGTCATATCTCCATGGGGCTAAGGCACAGCCTGTTTGGGAGCATTGGTGTAGACAAGGCCTTAGAGAACAGGGCTGGGGAGGCAGATTGCAAATGTTGGACTTTTGTGTGATAGTAGAAAACCTCTGAGCAGCTTCTAACTCACCACGAAGTTAAAAATAGATAAATAAATAATAGTGACTTCAATGCAGTGTGTTTACATATTTCTTTCCTTAGTTCAATGAGGCAAAGAAGATAATAATGTGTGTTCAGCTATTTTCTCCCTGTCCAAACACACATCTTAATTCTTAGGCCATATGTGTGTCTTGCTACAAGCTACTACAACATGATCTTCCAGAAACAACACTAGACCTCCCAGGGCAAAGGCAGGCACCTGGTCCATCCCTTGCACTTGATGCAGGTGTATAACACAACCTTTATGGCTGCGGTATTTTCCACACAAAACACAGATGTGTAAAAGCCATAAAAGATGGAGTTTGATTTTCACATGCGTGGGAACGTTTTCGCACACAGAAGTCTGTGTCCTCTTGACCCTACCTTAACCTCCAAAGGCTTACTAAACAATGACCCAGGAGCCACCAAAGTGGCTTAGCAGATTAAGGCTCTTGATGGCAATCCTGGTGACCTGAACTTAATGCTTACAGGATGGGAGACAATCAGCTCTCACAAGTTGACCTACACACATGTGCCATAGTATGCACACACAAACACACACACAATTAAAAATATAGTTATAATAAAGTATTCATGATCACCACTTCTCCTTTTCCCTCCTTGTGTGCTTCCCTCATCCTTTCATGGTCTGCAGTACCTTCCCTGTATTGAACGCTCACGTGACCTTCTATTCTCCCCCTTTACTCTACCTAGGAAAGCCTTTTAATATTTGCCTCTTTGTCCAGAGACCAAACTCAACTTTCTGTCTCCAGCAAAGAAGACAAAGAGGAAAATAAGCTAAACATAAATAAAATTCCTCTATTCTAGAACTTTCTTCCTTAGGGACTTAGTCTGAAGGTGCCTCCACTTAAAAACCACATAAAAGGACACACTTTACTAAATGCAATTTTGCATCTCTTTGTTCACAATTCTACTTTTCAATCATACTGGGTATAGTATTAAAGAATTCCCTTCAGCAATCCCCTTTGCTCCGATGTCCAGCTAATCCTCTCTCCTGGGACTGTGGAAGAGTCTCTACCACAATGTTGATTGTGAAAATGTGAGTATCAGACGTTATGTTGAAGAATGCTTAAAAGGAGAATTACCCAACAATCACCATTTAATACCACAGAGTCCATATCCACAGCCAGACCCTGCAAGCTGCCCACAGAGGTGCGGTTTATGATACTGGTTTGGATGGAGTCCTTCAGGATAGCTGCCACACACTCCTCACAGAAGATGTGGCCCTTGGCATGTGGCATGACAAACACAATCCAAAAGTGGACCAGGAGACCGCCTTTGTTGTTACTGCTATAGTGAAAAGAGAGAGAAAGAGAAATGTTCAAGGCTACATTATAGAATGCAGACATTCCCAGGAAGGAAAACTGACAGAGGTCAGTTGGAGGTCATGGAACACACCCTTCAAATGAACCTAATGCCCTTATGTAGGTTGTCTTTCAACTTCCTACAAGGATTTGAAAGAGGAAGCGCCATGCTATGTCTGTTTTAATCACTGTGTTGGTTTCAAATCTGGAAGCATTACTGCACAGCTGCATCTCCACAGAGATTCTCCTAAGGGTATCCAACCAGAAGTCACTACCCACTCAAATAATGGGAATTCAGTTCTGTATCTCGACATGACTCTGCCCAGTGTTAAATTTGCTCCGTCCAATTGACCTGATGACATTCCAGTTCTGCCAATGAGAAGACTGAGGACAAGTACAGTACTAACATCACACAGCTAGTATGAAGTAGAACTAAAAAAAGAGTCCAATTTTCTTTTCCAGCTGACCACAGAATCTATACTTCTAGTTGCGCAAATACAACATGCTTTATGGTACAAACATATGATGGTGCTCTTTAGTAAATAACTTTAGAAATGGACATTAAGGTAAACAAACAATTTGATTCCCTCCAAGTTTTCTCAATACCTTTGCTGTTCTCTTGGGGTTATGAGTCTCTGCAGCTATACTGGGGGTGGGAGACATGATTGTAGTAGACAGAGCACAATTTTCCTAAGAAATTATCTTATCATGAGATTCTCTTTTTCTTCTCAGACAATATCCAGTGGTCAGTTTTTCACTGAACATATTTTGAAAATTAGTGGTCTGTGCCTTATTCCTGTTTGTACCATCCACCCACGATGATGACCATGTTTGTGGCCATTTTCCCTAGTGTGACTGAAATTGGGATTCCATCTAGGTGGAAGAAGGCAGACTTGATAAATTTAAAATAGACTTGGTGTGACAGCCCGGCAGACAGTTGGGTCATTAGTTTTGCTAATGGGGATATTTTTCACTAACAAATTATTTCTGAGCTGGGGAGTATGTTGCAAGGATGGTTAGTATTCCAGAAGTACGGGACATACGTTACCTGACGTCTGCAACCACAGACTGCTTATAAAATTTGGAGAAAGCGGATGTTGTATAAACAAGGTTTATCTGAAAATAAAGAGATTATCTTAATTCTTTCAAACTTGCTTTTCTTAGGGTCACATTCCAACAGTTAGTGAGGGGAAAACAGGCCTCAAACAGAAGACTTCTAACTCCAAACCCAGATATTGTCTCTTGATTTTAATTAAGTCCTTACTTCTGAAACAGTTCTTAGAATTGTCAGTTACTCTTACTCATTTTTCTCTCTTTAAAGTCTATCATGGAGTTTAACTTCTGTGTTCTTTCTATTCCTGATAATAATTTTCTCCATAGTTAAAAAATGAAACTCATATTTATCTATGGCTTTAGATCTGCTTATTCCCAAGGACAAATTCCATTATTAGCCACAAGGAGGCGCGTGGTGCTCACAGTCACTGCAACTGTCCCCAGACCAGCTGATCCAAAACTCAGAAGGAAACCTTTTTCAATCAACACACCTCCTTTGTCCTCATTTAGCTTTCCTAAAGCCAAACTCATTCTCTTTTCCAAAACAACCATCCAAATCCCCAAATCTTTAAAACTCTATAATATTGTGGAAAACAATATAAAGACTATAAAGTTTAAACCACACAACACACACACACACACACACACACACACACACACACGCACACACACTGCCTAAACCTGCTGGGCCTCCATTGGTTTGGTTTGGATTCTCCCTAACTGCTTAGTATCCATAGTTTAAGGCATAATTGGTGAGCCTACATTCAAGGTAAAGGATTTCCAGCTATAGCTATTGGCAATCGGTAAGTGATCATGGCTGTCACTCTCAAACCCCTCCTCATTTCTCGCTGCAGTGAGGTCATTGGCAACCCTCCCCATTGCTGCAGCAGTCCAAGTTAGCAGAAGCCTTCCCATTGTCCCTCTGTGCCAGGAGCCCTGAATAGACATTTCTCCTAGATGCTTTTAGAGACTCATCTGTGGGAGTGAGCAGAGATGTGCATAATTCATGACAGTTTTGATTTTGTATTATGCATAATGTAAAAAATAACTAGAGAACAGCTTAAATGTCCAATAAAAAGGGATTTGTTAACTTTGGGACTATTAACACTTGCTTTTAAAAGAATATTGGCTTGCATAGGAAGCATAAAAGTCAATATTAAGAGAAAAATATCAGCCTATAACAATAACTGCTAAGACTCCAACATCACAGTACTCTCATGTCGTTGTAGGCCAGAATCAGAGTTTTGTCTCTGGAAATGACATTGATGATTTCCTTTTAATGCTTTTCTGAATTTTAGTAACTTTACAGTATTTATATTTGAATAAAAAGCACAATTTTTTTTTAAAAAAAGATGGCCAGTGCAACGCTGAAATAAATATGTAGAAATCACAAAATTAATCGGTATGTTTGAACTTCGGAACTGGAGGTTATTTTAAAAATCACAAGATAATTTTTATTTAACAGAGGAGAAAGCAGAAGCTAAAGAGCCATCTGAATGTGGTTGTATGTTACAATGATGATGGTCTGAATGGAGAGAAGAAAGGCAGGTATATTTTAAAACACAGACGAACTAAAGTTTATGTTTCCTTCCAACAGCTTTCTTTCTGTACCTTATCTTCTATTTTCTAAACCCAGCGAGTCAGAACATTGAAGAAGCCCATTCCTCCAACCCCTGCTCCTGTGCTCGCCACCCTCTTGCTCCTGCACCCACAGCCTTACCACTTGCTGTACTGTCTTTGCCATGGAGACAAATTCCCTAGACTCCTTCTGTCGGTACTCGGGAAGAAACTCAACGTTGGTGATGCGGAACATCCCAACAAAATAAAAGGCATCTTTGCTCTCTGTCTTACCTGCAAAACAAGAGAGAAGG
The DNA here is from genome assembly GCF_004785775.1 of Grammomys surdaster. Lineage (NCBI taxonomy): Eukaryota > Metazoa > Chordata > Mammalia > Rodentia > Muridae > Grammomys > Grammomys surdaster. The sequence goes on along the minus strand of NW_021620060.1, from coordinate 322,176 downwards.
CAGTGAGGTTGGACAGCTAAACAATGCCTGGTGCATGTTGGCATGGGTCTCCTAAAATGATTTCATCTTAGGCAAATATGTACTCTAGTGAAACTCAAGAATAGACTTAGTGTCATCTTTCTCCATCAGCAGCCAATTATCATAGCTCTTAACACAATCTACTCATCTTATCTGCTTCTGGCAGATACTTAAAGGCAAGATTTAAAGGTAAAAGCTACATTTCTTGGAATTTATTCTGGTGTCCCTAGAGGGTTAAGTACATACAGAGTTCTCATAGGTTCCATGTCTGCAAGCTGTAAAGTAGTAAGGGGCATACAGCATCACAGACTGGGCTACAGTTAGCATGGTGAAGGAAGAGAGAAGAAACCTCCTGACTGGAGCTTCCACTGAACTACTGGCTGACTTGTGTCCCCAATATTCAGTAATGAGGTCACACTTCTTACTCTATGCATATGGAGCAGCTATTCTTACCAGTGTGGGCTTTGGCTCAGCGTGGAGTCACTCCTACTCAAATCTGCTCTGGGAACTGTAAGACTAGGTTTCTTGGCGTGAACTTTGATGACAGATGGACAGAGACAAGGCTGGCTGCATCTGCATGGGCTCAGGGTCCAGGAGAAAAAGGAAGTGACTGGGGAAATTGGAGTCTAGCCCTCTTGCACTCCCCTTCCACACACACACAATGCTGGGTGTTGAACACGTGCTAGGCAAACATTATAGCACTGGACCACAGTCTCCTCTTCATTTCTAAGGTCTGTCCTCTGTCTCTGTAGGTTCTTATGAATATGTTTTTATTTTACTAATATATATATTCATTGATTCGTGCATTTACTGCCATGCTGGGAATCAAACTCATGAACCTGCACATGGGACTCAAGCATTCTCCACTGAGCTACACTTTCCTTATCCATTGGTTCTTTAAGACAGTCTCACGAGGCCAGCCCAGGCTATCCATGACCTTTCATTCTTCCTATCTTTGTCTCTCAAGTGCTAGAATTGCAGGCCTGTGCTGCCATGACAGGCTTCTCAAAGGGCTTTGCAGCTCCCTTCCCTGTGGCTGTCACCCCTGGGCAGCAGTCTTAAGCTTTCTGAGGGAATGCATAGTAAACAACTGTTTTATCTCAACCCCCAACATAGTAAGTCCTTGACTTACATTTGGACCTCAAGACATTTGGTGGAAAAGAAAAAGAGGGAGGGGTAGCAGAAATAGAGAAAGAAAATATCTTCTGGCTAGCATAAGGCCCTCCAGGAGGTGAAGCTAAACAAAAGATGGTTGGATTTAAAAGATAGAATTCGTAGGAGTGGCAGAAGCCAACTCTCTTATGGGGTCTATCTGGGGTCACTTAGCCCAAAGCAAAGAAGTGAAGCTGTAGAAAGATAAGGAACAGAGGATGAAGGCAGAAAGCCTGGGGTTTTTGTTGTTGTTGTTGTTTTTGTTTATCGAGACAGGGTTGCTCTGTGTAGCCCTGGCTATCCTGGAACTCACTCTGTAGACCAGGCTGGCCTCGAACTCATAAATCCGCCTGCCTCTGCCTCCCAAGTGCTAGTATTAGAGGCATGAGCCACCACTGCCAGCCACAATTACTAGTGGGGCACTCCAAGGGTGAGGTAAGATTTGCCAAGGCCAGGAACCCAATGATCAAATAATAGCAAAGAGAAGACCAATCCCCCACCCTCACCCCTTAAAACCCAGGCTTTCAGCTGGGCAGTGGTGGTGCAGGCCTTTAATCCCAGCACTTGGGAGGCAGAGGCAGGTGGATTTCTGAGCTCGAGGCCAGCCTGGTCTACAGAGTGAGTTCCAGGATAGCCAGGGCTACACAGAGAAACCCTGTCTCGAAAAACCAATAAAAGAAAGAAACAAACAAACAAAAAACCCAAACCAGTAATTGCTTTTGGCTTTGTTTTTCCAGGGAGACAGTTCTTAGGTATATTTTTTATTTATTATTATTATTATTATTATCTCACACATCCTTTTCTGATCAGTATGTACTCAAGGAGCAGAACAGCAGCAATGAGGGGTGATGATCAATGTAGTATCGAATCCAGTTATATTTACTTAATACTTTTAGCTCAGCCCAGTGCACAAATCGCTGTTGGTCTCCCTGATTAACTGTCTGTCTGCCTCACTACTTATGGTCACTTTCTATGACCAAACTGTAAATGTCAAAACTTACCTGTTTTCTATCAAACAATTCTTGCTTATCAAACAAGTTTTCTTTGGTTCTCTATGGCTGTTTTCATTAAATGACCCTCTCTGGCTTTTATACAAATAAGCTACTTCTTTATCATGTTTTCCCAAAACGTTAATTACAGGGTATTGCAAACACATCAGTTGGGGTGCCAGGGAACCATGGGATTATAAGTACTCTGTGTTCATACAAAGTGTGTTGCCCTCATCACCCATTGTCTTAACTAACCCCACCAGTCTATAATCTCCTTGGATTCAGAAATGGTATCTGGCATACCAATCTGTCCCATGCCTATCATAGAAGTCAACTCACATTGGCACTCCCAGAATGTATCCAGTGAACTTTCAGGAGCTCGTTCTGGAGGCATTGTCTCAATTCCATCTCTAGGCCCATTGTGTGTCTCTCTCCAATAACTACAAAATAACCTCCATCCTTCTTGGATAACCAACTTGTGGGCTTTTCAAAAGTAGAAAATGCGTCAGTAAGTATTCTAAAGATTAGCTAATATTTAGTCAAACAAATTATTGAGGATCAATTTAAAAGGATAAGTGAGTGACTTAAACTGCTCAAGAACATTCATGGATTCTGACGATCACATTTTAATATCCTTGAAAACACATGGAGGCAAGCTGCTTCTCTATGCATAGCGTTTCTGACACCAAATGTGTGGGTTTTGTCTCCTCACCAAGCAACTCTCCAATTCTCTGCAGACAGTAGCGGGTATCCAATACTTCATGTAATGTAACTATGCAGAGTTAATGCCTTATTCCCATAATGATTGATACTCTGGCCTCAGGTAAATTACAAGTAGTATACCTCTAAGCAGTCCATGCTACTTTTACAAACAGGAGTTCCCTTAACACCCTCAATTGTGATAATTTTTTATACTAGTTCATTTCATTATTATTACTCATTACTTATGGATTATGATAAATGATATTATAAAGAGCACAGATAAACCATTAGGTGAACTGGTTCATCAAGGTGAAGTCGGGGTATGCCTGAGCTAAGAAACTTCTGTCCCTATGGGGCTAGAACACAGCTCCTCCCAGCAAAGTCCCCAACTCAGAAATGTTCTGAATCCCAATTTGTGGGTGTTTTTACGGATGTCCTATTATGGAAGCATGATTGATTAAATCACTAACCATTGATGATTGAACTTAATTTCCAGTCTCTCTCTTCTTTCCAATACGGTCTTGTGTTGGAAGATACATCCTGGCAATGACATATTGGTTCCTCTGTCTTTCTAGGCACTTCCATTTATCAATCATCTTACAAATATTAGAAAGCCAAGACCAAAAAAGCAATATTCTTAGAAGTTCTCTGTTAACAACTAAGAACTAGACCTTGACAAAATATTATAACAAAAGATCTTCCAATCTACTATTATTTAGGACGTTATAAGAATGTCAGAAGGCCCCCATATCAAAAGCCAGGGGCTGAGACTACATGTATTCATTCACTTATGTGCTATTATGTGCATCTGTATTAAATGTATTGCATGCATGAGAATGCCAACACAAGTCAACCAAGTTACTAGGTTGAATTAATATGTGTTGTGTAGAGAAAAAAAAAAGTTTAGTTGTCACATGTGTCCCAAAGGGTCAATCAGATTGGAAAAAAACACAGTCACAGAGGCAAAAGCATAACTGGAAGACAAAGATGTTTATATGAAAAGGGACTCAGGGAGGTGGAAATTTCTGGTTGCCTAGTAACAGGCTGTGGGAGGAAGGTGGAAATGAAACAGCTTAGTGTTCCATTCATTTCTTAAAAGCTACACATGCATGGCATTTATGAGAAGTCAACTCCTCCTGGGCATCCTCTTCAGCTCCTCCCTCCTCCTCTTCCCACCCATGGGAAGAGAGTCATGATGATAAAGAAGAAATGGCAGTCAATTCTAGTGGCTTTCCCTTTAAAGTCTCAACTCCATCTTTCCAAATTGTGTGTCTGTATGAGAAAGAGGGAAAAATCTACCCAAAGCTGCCAGAGACTGGCTATGCCTGCTGATTTAGACAGGATGTGCCCCACTCCCAAAGGAATGTAAATGTTAGCTTACTGATATAGAGCCATAGAAGTGTCCACGCTGTGACTGCCAGGATGAATAAAAACACTGTGAAGAGAATGATCTTATTTTGAACATTCCAAAAGGGAGCTCTCTTCTTGGGTTGCTTGCGGAGCCTGGGTTTGCCAATTGGTTTTCGAGGTGGTCTTCTTCCTGGTAGCTTCCCTGGGACACTGACCACCTGGATGGAGATGTTGGATATCTTTAAAAAAAAATCATCAATTAGAGATAAGCTCTAGCATAAGTGGAGTGACTCCTGCAGGAGATGCTGGTGCTAAAAGGCCTGTCAGTCAAGCTATATACAAGTGAGTAGAGTAAGTGGCTTTTAGTTAGGTACAGTATTCGGCTCAGAAAATCTAGACATTAGAGCTGGCAAGCAAAATAGCCCAGTGAGTAAAGGTGCTTGCTACCAAACCCAATGAGCTGAGCTGGATTCCCCTAAACCAGTGGCTCTCAACCTTCCTAATGCTGTCACTTTTTAGTACAGTTCCTCATATTGTGGTGAAGATCTGTGTTAAACCATAACATTGTTTTCATTCCTAACTGTAACTTTACTACTGTTGTAAAGTGTTTTATTTACTGTTGTAAATCATAATGTAAATAAATATTTGTGTTTCCTGATGGTCTTAGGCCAGCCCTGTGAATGGGTCATTGGACGCCAAAGGGGTAGAGACTCACAGTGGAGAACCTCTGCATTAATTCCACTAGGGGAGAAGGAATGAACAATTCCTGACAGTTATTCTCCAACCACACATACACACACACACACACACACACACACACACACACACACACACACGCATATACACACATTCTTATAATGTAAAAAGATGAAAAAAAACTAGATGGTGTGCCAACCACAGTGTATACCTTCCTGCACTCCAGCCCTATTGAACACTATGGAACAGAGGCCTGACTGCAGGGAGCCAAGCAGACAAAGAGATCAGAGGGTTAAGAAGTAAGAAAAGGATTGTGATGTGCAGATGCCTGGGTTGACATCGTCATCTTTATGTATTTCTTTTGGTGTGTTGATTTGTTTGTAATTTGAATGTCAGAAAGAATTGGATTTATGGACATTTGTTTCACGAGACAAGATCTTCCTATGTAGCTCAAGCTGCCTTTGAACTCATAATTCTCCTGCCTCAGTGTCCTGGGTGTTGAGATTACAAGAATGTACTGCTATGCCCAGATGTTTATGGCTTTTAAATGCTTGTATTCTTCTGCTTTTTTCTTATATTCTTGCTATTTCTGTCTGATGGCAAGATTAAAAATAAGCATACATGTGCGTTTCTCACATGAATACATTGATTTCCTCATTGTTACTTCCTGACAGGGCTAGGGAGACAAACTAAAGAGGTGTGATTATTTTTGCTGGTCTAGAGGGTAGGATGCTGACACTGTCGTTTTGTCATTGACAGCCACTAAACTGGTTGGTGACTCAGTTTCTCAATCATAAATAAAAGAATCTTTCTAAACTATAGAGAGAAATGAAGTAGAGGACTCATTAGCTGGTAAAATTGCTGGTTTCTGGGCATTCGATTGCTTGAAAAGGGGGAAATGCATTATTTAGCTGTTTCCTCTCCTCCTCTTTTATTATCTCCTCTACCTTCTGTCATTTGATTCTGTGAATTCTTTAATAATGCATGTGAGAGTTTAGCTTCTTAGACAAAGAGATTTATACATGTCAGGGTAACTAAACTCCAGTGATGAAATAACTTTTAAACACACATCCTTTTAACAGCAGCATTCCAGGGGTGGGGAAACCAAACCAAACCAAACCAAACAATAAAATGATGAAGACATAAATTGTCTGGACATCTCTGTTAGCCTTGCCTCCTCATCCTCTTTCTCCTTCTTCCCATCCAACTGCCACGTTTTTCCATTTTCCAGTCTTTAAACCTGCCAACTAATGGGATAATATGGGGCCAAGTACACTTTGCATTATTCATGATGCCCTCATTCTCTTCGCCAAACATCCTTGTCAACCCTTGGAATGAAAAGCTGCCTGTATCTCTAGTGGTAAAAGTGAACTAGACAGAACTCATTTTATGTGGGTTCTTAAAGGGGTGAGTTTGTTCTTTTGGAAAGAAACTGAGCCACTGTAGGAAGAGTTAAGTGTGATGTCAAAGCTACTTTTAAACATAACTCCAAATGAGTAAGAGAAGTGTATGGAAATGCCAACACATATAGAATGCCAGGGCTCAAGCTGGATCTTTAGGTACCAGAACACATTATAGGCAGTCTCAGTTAGCACTACTGATTAAATTTTAAAGTGGAATTTACGTAGAGATCAGTACAATTTCCCTGGACTTTTCTGGAAACAGTATTAATCAATTACCAACTACAGTCTTTTATAACAAGCTCATATTCACAAAACCTATTAAATCCTGTAAAACTTTAAGCATTTATTTTTGTCTTCATTGTTTTTACAGCTACCTGGATTCAATTCACTAACAGTACACAATGTTCAAAGAAGAGTGAGGGCTGCCTACAGCTTCACTTACTTTGAGGTCTGAGGACTTGCAGGAAGCATCACTTTTTTCTTTGTCCATTTTCCTTCTTCCGTGTGTGACCACGTAGGGAAGTCTGCAGGCCCGTGTTCACTCACTTCCTCCCATGCTAGCTTGAGAAGAATGGAGAGGCAGTTCACCGTGTTCAGCTAGCTTACAGGAGAATGGAGTCAGCTTACCACTCGGGTCCAGTTCAGAAACTGAAGCTGTCTCTGTGCTTCATTGTAAAGTTAAAGGGACCTAGCATGCAGCATCTCCCTGACAGTGATAGATTTCTGAATGTAGCTCTATAATGAACCAAGGGTTCAGTTCCCTACCAGAAATGAAATCCATCAGTGGAAACATATTGACAAAGCTTATTAAGATTTAGTTAACCAAGCACACATTTTCCTACTGTCCGCTCTGTGTCCTCATCTTAAATGTAACTTCAAAATGGTCACCCTGCATTTACTCTTCACATCTGCCTTCTTCAAGCTTTTCTGGGTCTACAAGACCAGACTCGTTTGCACACTACCAAAAGAATTATTCTATTTATGCCAAAAAGTCTTTACTGGTTATACAATAGAAAAAGCAAGCAATTAAACCATGTATGGTCCTTAATCCTAGAACTTGGGAGATAGAAACTGAAGGAGAGTAACGTTATATGAACTCCAACAGGTTATATTTTGCAATGTACAAATACATATATGCATGTAATAACAATTGATTAATAAAAAGAAAGAACATGAATTTGAAGGAACTCGAGGATAGGATACATGGGAGGCTTTGGGAGGAGGAAAGGGAAGAAAGAAATGTCATTAAAATACAATCTTAAAAAAAAAACCAAAATACAGTCTAGTTTGAGTGAACAGATATAAGCCAAAACAAGTGTGTAAGCTTTGAGGGTAGACTCTAAATGTGGGCAGATTTATTGATGACATTAAGTTCTTTCAATGCAAAGTTCTTAATGTTTCTTGTTAAGATACTATGGTGTGCTTACAGACAGGAGTCTAGCATGGCTGTTCTCCAAGAGGCCCAACAAGCAGCTGACAGAGACAGACTCAGATACTTACACCCAACCAATGGACAGAAGTTGGAGAAGCCTGTAATTTAATTAGGGAAAGAATGGAAGAAGTTGTGGAGAAGGGTGACCCTATAAGACTTGTAGTCTCATAACCTGGACCCCCAAGATCTCTCAAACAATGAGCTACCAACCAGGCAGCATACACAAGCTGGTCCGAGGTCCCTGACACATATACAGCAAAGAATGGCCTGGTCTAGCCTCTGAGAGAAGATCCACCAAACCCTTGAGAGACTTGAGGCCCCAGGGAGTGGTGAAGCCTGGAGGGGTGTGGATGGGAGAGTGAAGGAGGAATGAGATGAGGAAATGTCAGAGGGTGGACCTGGAGGTGTATAATGACTGGACTGAAAAAAATGATTAAATTAAAAAGAAAGATGCTGGTCAGGAAATGATCATCTTCGGGAGTGAAATACACTAGACAGCCATAGATCTGAAGAGATGTGAGAAAAGCTGGAGTATGAGGCAGACAAGCTCATAAGCAGCATGGAGAGCAAGCATTCTTCAACCTCCTTATTGTTTTAACTGTTACTGAAGTTCTGGGAAAGAGTTCATTAAATTCCAAAACATATCACAAAAGACAGCATAAGGATCAAATGTAGGCTAATATTTCTATTACGAACAGCTTGAAAGACAGTCCCTATCATCAGTAAAGGTTCTGTGTAGAAAGAAGGAAGCAAGGCAAGCAAAGAGCATGCAATGACCTAGCTTCAAGGAGAAATATCTCTCCATTAGGGTCAGCAGTTGTCATGGAGAAAACAAACTTAACCTCAGAGTAAATTCAACCCATAACAACCTTGCAAGTGTTTCAACTCTTGGCACCAAAGCTACCAAACACTGAAGGCTTGACATAGCTCTGAGTCATGTATCCAGCATAGGCAAGGTTCTGAGACATTGGCATAGAGGCACCCAGCAATGAAAGGTGACTTGTCCATCTTGCTTAACTGAAGGTAAGGTCAGTCAGCTTTTAGTAGCTGAGAAGGGCATTTCTGACACTTAGGCTCTGCTTCTCACTGCTGTGATAAATGCACAGAGAGAGTTGCCATCTGATCTCTTCTCACTGCAGCTCATTGCTGAGCCTTCGGGATGGGGTGGGAATCTCAAGGTTGCTCTGGTCATCCCTAGTGCTCCGTAATAAACTAATGGCTTCCCTTTCCCTCTTGACTCACGAGAAGGACTGTGGTCATAATGCTTTGTGTCATATCCCAGGGATCTTTAAAAAAAAAAAGAAAAAGCATCTTTGATCTGGACTATTCTGTCTCCTCAACTGGATTCCCTCCTCTATACCCCACCCATGCTGAAGCTGTGTGTTCAATACTGAAAAACCAAGATTCCTAAAATGACTCCAGGATCACTTTATTCCTTTACAAATAGAAGCTCTTTTTATCTGTCCCTGCATCCTGCTATTCAAGATCTTTCTTAGTGTGATGCCAAAACACCTGACTGTGTCCTTCTGTCACAGAAGCAAATCCATCAAATCATGCATTTCAGCCTTTATTTCTCAGTGTACTCATAAGCCATCTATCTGCTTATACATTTATTGCATGGCATTTGGTGACACAAAGCAATTATTTTTAAATAATAAAATATTTTACTCTTTTTTGTTGTTTTTTTGGTTGGTTGGTTTGGTTTTTCAAGACAGGGTTTCTCTCCATAGCTCTGGCTGTCCTGGAACTCACTTTATAGTCTAGGCTGTCCTTGACCTCAGAGATCCACCTGCCTCTACCTCCTGAGTACTGGGATTCAAGGTGTGCATCACCACCCATGGCTTGTATCACTGTTCAATGGAGGTGTGTAAGATGCCAATGATCCCAGAGATGTGAAGATTAGCTTGAACCGTAGAGAAGGATGTTGTCAGCAGCCCTTCTTCTGGATCTTGTGTTTTCCTCTGGTCCCCACTGTTATTCACATGTTAACTAAGTTCTACATCCTGCTTACAACTTTGCTTCTGCAAGGTTTGAATTCCAACCCAAAGCAATCACTTGCTAGTTTTCTTTTTTGGCCTTAAAAGCTCTATGATGCACCCTACTGTTTGAGACCTCAATTATAGTAATTCATCAAGCTGTACTTTATGGCACTTCTCACATTGTCTTGTTCATGAATTGTCATGTCTATTCAATCTCCAACCATACATCAGGAAAAGTTATCATCTTCCACATGATAGCCTTGACAGGAAGGAAGGAGAGAAAGCCTTGACAGAACTTTATTAGGTTTGGGGTTTGGCTCCACCTTATTTACTAGCTAGTAAGTTAGCCTCTTACTGTCTCATGGGTTCTCGTAGAACACATAGATGTTGGGCTTAAAAAGCAGGATAAACATCGGCTCATTTACTTTCCTTTCCCCCATAAGTGTCACAGAAATCTCACAACATGGTCCAGGTGGATGCTGTTCTCACACTGTGTTCGCATTACAACTGAGAGAATCAGAACATGGGGACTCTATGACTTTTACATGAAACAATAGAAACATGGTTGAAGAAGAAGCTATCATCTAATTCCCCACGGTTCACTCCAAACATACCCTGAGAAGCAAACAATGTACAAGTCAAGACACTGCATTCTTGACACTCATAGTACATTATCATCTCTAAACTTTCAGAAGATACCACCACAGGTTGGAAAATCTAAACAGCCATAGCAGAACCTTACTTTCCCACAGTCCTTGAGGTCAGAAATATGACATTAAGGTGTTGGCAGAGCCGTACTTCCTTTGAAACCTCCCTTTTCTTGCTTCTGATCATTTGCCAGCAGTCACTGGTGTTTATGAGATCGCCACTGTCCCCATGTGGATTTTGCCTGATTCAGGTGGAATCATCCATGGTCAGCCATATGAATCCTTGGGAAAAGGCAAAATAAAAGTACAGAGAGCTAGCAGCCCTTTTGTTCTGGTTTAATTGTCCCACTACAAAGCTCTGGTTTCCTTTATAAAGTGTTTTATATGAGATGTGCTCAATTCAGTCTACACACATGGTTGGATTAAGGAGCACTGGGGTTTTGCTTATTGACTTTTTGGCTAAGATCAAGTGACAAAACTTGGTGTGGACTTATTCACAGCCACTCTGATTCACAGGCTTAACCAGACAAATAATTAGAGGCCCAGACTGGGATACAGAAAGCAGCAATCTCACAGAAATCCATCACTTTCATGAGCTACATATGACCCCCTGTCTCACAGGAGAAGCTAAACTAGCTTATTTCTTGAAAAGATAATGTGTCTGTTGCACTAAAAGTATTGATTTTGGAAATCACAGAGAGCTCATAATATTATAAAGGAATGACAGTAAATGACTAGGAAAATGCAAAATGGAAGATGAGAATAATTATGAGCAAAGAATGAAATGAAACATGAATGCAAATAGACTAGGCACATAGAAATATTGATAAAACAAATAAAAATGTTCCTCAAAGGCATTGTAGATACATGTTCTGTGATCTATGTTGGCTGAAGAGTAACAACACTTAGCCAAGAATCAAATCCTACTCGGCCTTGCAGTTGGTATTGCCAGCAAGTTCATGTCCTACATGCTGCTCCATTCTTGAAGCTTCAGTGTGGTTGTCAGGACAACCACTCCACAGACTGTGCAGAAGCTGGAATCCAAACAACATCCTATTCAATTGCTTGCTACTCATTGTACTCAATTAATGGGCTCAATAGCTTTGATATAATTTACAAACACAAAGTAAGAGATGTGCCCTGGTATATGTCCTACTCATTGCTTCCAAAGGAGAGATATTGGGATTGACATCCAAATGCCAATGTCAGAAATTATACCCATCCTGCTCTCTCCTCCCAAAAGATGAACCATTTCAGAATTACGATGGATCTTTTCTACCCTAAACAGTTAGATAGATGATAGATAGATAGATAGATAGATAGATAGATAGATAGATAGATTAGATAGATTAGATAGATTAGATAGATAGATAGATAGATAGATAGATAGATAGATAGATAGAGATGGGTAGGTGGGTGGGTGGGGATGGATGGATGGATGTGGATGGATGGATGGATGGATGGATGGATGGATAAGGACATGGACATGGACATAGATATAGCCTGGCTCAACTAAGGGATTACATAGAGCTTGTTGGTGTTTTTTGTTTGTTTGTTTTATCTTTGAAATCAAAGGTTCAGCTTTGTATTAGCCAACACAACGTCTCTGTGTGGTTTGCATTATAATGACTATATTACATTTTGTTCATCCCACTAGCGTCTCCCCTAGTCTTGCCCTAAATTGAAAATATTCAGGTAAGTATTGACTTACTGAGGGTCTCCTGATTGCCTCATACTTGGTGTTCTCGTAAGAAGGTTAGAATTGATTAAGTTCATGGATCTGTTAACATGAAGAAAACCCCAATGGAGTCTTGCTGCTTCTGCAACTAGCTTCTGGCTCTTTGAGGCACTTTGTGGCAACCTACTCCTTTCTCTTTAGGCATAAAGGGTATATGAGTAGATGTCTCTGCTAACTGAGCCCTCATAGAATCAACGAGACCAAAAGAATTTTGACTTAAATGATAGTTTTCTACTTTCATAAGTCTCGAATTTTCATCACTAGAAGTCTCTGTTAGCATCCACCCACGGTCACCCACAGCTGCCAAATCCCTTTACTCTGAGCTAAGGCTCTTCAGACCCACTCAGCTGCCTTGGTGTGTTAGCAAAACAGTGGAGGAGGGACTCTGTCTACAGGGCTGGTATCAAACCTCAAGAGACATTCTCCACAGTCGTCTAGTCAGGAGGAGTGACTGTACAGCAGGAGGTTTGCTGCCTGAGTCTTCTCATGATAAACCTACACCACCTACACCAGCTAGGGGACTCCATGTTCCTTATATTGGCTGAAGCAGAGCATAAAAGCTGAGACGTACTGGGTGTTTGGAGAATTTTAGTTGTTGAATTATTAATCACTTAGGTTATTTCATTCAACATTGACAAATAGCTAATTTCATGAACTTTGCTTCTTTTGCTATATAGGGAAATGTTTCAGACACTTGCTACTCAAAATTAAATTGTACTCAACAAGAATACCACAGTTACCTTACCTGAGTCTTCTTCACTGGAAAAGATGCCAGATTTACATAATATCTACATAGCTTTGCAGGAAAAGTTTTGATCTAGTATCATGTGAAGGTTTCCAATTATCGTAAGCTACATTAAATATGAGCTATTTATATACACACAGGTAAGCATTAAGTACACCCCTTGAGCTGGGTCCAAAGAAATCAGCACATCTGTGATTTCCTGAGCTACAGCTAGAGGATCTTCAAAGACCACATTTTTACTCATATACTCCCTAGAGCTCAGCCAGGGTCTGGGATGCAGAAGGTAGTATTAGGTTGCCGTATTTGTAAGGCTTGGGAATCACAATATTCACAATTCAGATATTTGGGCAATTTCGTTTATTTGTTTAACACGGGGTCTCACTCTGTAACCCTGGCTGGCCTAAAACTCTATGTAGACCAGACTAATCTCAAACTCAACAGATCTATTTACCTCTGCTCCTCTAGTGCTATGAATAAAGGTATGTGCCACTATATCTGGCCCCCAAAATCAGATTTTTCTCCTGTTTAAAAAGCAAGTTATGTGAATATGTTGTGAGGCTGTCATAATCATTAGAAGGTATGGATTGTATAGACAGAGTCTGACATTTAGCATATGAAAAATAAACACGTGCTAGACTTTGAATGTATGGGTCACTCTAAGATTTGTGTTAATTATTATGAGCCTACCCCTTTCCCCAGTCTCCAAATGTTAGCCTGAAGATTGGGGCCTTTCACCAATAGGAAAGGTGTTCGCCAAACCTAATCCCTTATGGATGAGCCATTTGCAACTGATAGCTCTTGGGGAGGAAGAATTATTCTTTCTTTAAAGTGGGTGTTCCCACTGGTAGATTTGTCTGTATCTCAGTGGATGGCTCCCCTCTGATGCATTTATGGGAAATACTAATTCAAATCAATGAGTTATCATAAAAATGAAGGGATGTGTTTGGGAGAGCAACATGTTGTAGAAAAATATGAGAAAAGTTAGAGGCAGAATACTGGGGCTGAGCATGGTCGTAATATAAATGTATTCTTAAGGATAAAGAAAACAATAGTACAAGTGAATGTTACTCATGAATGCTTATTATGTCTCCTGCAATAAGGTAATACAAAAACAAAAAAGTTTAAAAATCAAAAAGAAAAAGGGTGGAGCTCCTGAGGTCAAGGAGGATGGTGCAGTTGGCTAAGTTTGTGTCTTGAAAAAAAAAAAAAACCAGAAGACTTCAGTTGAATTCCCAGCACTTTCATAAAAATAACTGTGCTGGTACATATTTGCAATCCTAGCACTGAGAGAGACACAAAGATCCCTGAGGCTGGCTGGCCACCAACCTAGCTTAACTGGAGATCTCCCAGCCAGTGAGAGGCCCTGTCTCAGAGGAAGTGAACAGAATTTCTGAGGATGACATCTTTTGGCCTCCAGAAACATGTTACACACACACACAGACACACAGAGACACAGAGACACAGAGACACAGAGACACAGAGACACAGAGACACAGACACACACACACAGAGAGAGAGAGAGAGAGAGAGAGAGAGAGAGAGAGAGAGAGAGAGATTGAGAAATAGACTGGGGCCTTTATAAGGTGATTGGATCTTGAGGTTGCTTGATGGCATTAGTATCTATAAGAAAGAGACTTCAGACAGCTCCCCAGTCTCCTTCGTCCCTTTCACTATAGGAAGACAAAGGTTTGGTTCCCGCTTGGGGACACAGCAATATTGATTCATCTTTGAAGCTTAGGGCATAGCATGAGAACTTCTGGTACCTTGATCATGGAGGCCCAACCTCTACACCTGTAAGAAATAAGTTTCCATCATGACAAATTGTCCAGGCAAAAGTATTTGTGAAAACAGCTTTATCATATCTATGCTATCTCTCAAGTGAAAGTCCCACAGCTTATTTCTTTCTAGTTTGTTCTGAGACAGGATTTCTTCACAGACCATTTGCCATTTTTGAACCTGTGTGAGCCAAGACCATCCCATTACAAGACTGATGTAATGTTCTCTCAAAGGAGTATTGATCCAAGAATATGGAACAGAATGGATCTTTAACTTTATCCTACAGAAGGCCATTCAATATGTGTTTCATTAAAATAAAGGTCAGTGGGACAATATTTGCTCTAGACAAATGTGCACTCTATGAGATTTATCTTTGCCCTTCAAACTGGCTTTACCTTCTTAGCTCAAGGCTATAAAAGTTGTCATATTTATCTTGAGAATATATTACAGGCTGGGAGCCACACCAGAGATTTGGATTGTACTGAGAAATAAATCAATTAACCACATTTCACTTAAGCTTTCCAGCCTAAAGTATTCAAGTGGAATTCCAGAAACAGTAATTCCTCTTCTGGTGCCAAGTTTTGTGGTCATACTTACCAGTCAACCTTCTCCTTTCATCCAATCCTCTCTTCTTCATGGGGTCCTTATAAGCATGATTTGCCCAACATGAAAAACATTGGGATTTGGGACAGGGTACTGAGCTTTTCAAGGAGAATTCATTTTTCAGTTGCCCATGGACTTTGGATCCCATCAATGCCCTAACACAATGTCTTTTAGAATATTCACAAACTTCTAAAGAAGGGCAGTTCTGAGAGTTAGAAAAATTGATGAGGATTGACTTTGTGGGAGATACTGTAAACTGGTGATGTAGGTGGTAATTTGGTAATATTAGCCAAAATGGACAAACATAGGTCTCTATGAGGACATTTCTTATGGTTTTATTTTCAATAGTGTGACTAGAAAACATTTTAAAATCCAACAATTCACAGATTAAATAAGAGATGCCATATAATGTCCTTGGATTTTCTTTTTATTTGTATATTATTTTGTTTAAATTTACTTTTTGAGACAGTCTCACCATTATCCCAGGCTAGCAGGATTGTAGACATGTACCATGATGTCCAGCATATCCAGTAGGTTTTCAACGATAAAGTGTTCAGTAGGTTCTATGTAGAAGATCTCTTCCCGATGAAAGGATCAGTTTCCTCATCTAATCTTGCTGATACATGCCACAGATCACACGCATGCTAAGTACATACCTGTGCTCTCTGTCACTAAGAAAGCTTAATCATGGGCAGTATGTCACTAAAAAAAAATATATTATCAAGAGATCACGAGGATGGAGAAATTCAAGAGATACTGTACGTGTTTGCTCAAGACTATAAAAGTTTTCATATTTTGAAACTGTTATATAGGCTCAGAGCCAAAGAAAGCTTTGATTTTGTTGAGTTATTAATCAGTTAACCATATTTCACATAAACTCACTTAAAATATTCCCTAGGAACCATAATCTAAACACATACATGCTTGCTAGCACAAGTAAATTGTGTGTGCAGGTTATCCCGGAGGGTAGAATGAATCTTCCATCAACCTCAAATAACTAGACCATTTTACAAAACTGTAAGGTGACAGGTACAAAATGGCTTGTAGAGTCAGGTGTGGTTTCCAAGGAAAATTAACTCAGATATTCATCTATTGCATCTATACTCGAGGTCATTTTGAGCTGGCCTTGTGCCAAAGGAAAAGTGAATGTTAAAAATATCCAATTCTTTTCCTTTGGTTTGTTGCAAATGATAGCACAGCCCTGTGTTGATGTGAAAATTCTTATTTGTACAATTAACAGCCTGTTGGTATCACAGAGCAAGCTGAGTACTATAGTTCCCAGTCACTGATCTTCTATCTTGTGGTTTTAGTGGCCACAGGAGAGGTATTACTGAGGACACTTGAGGTTTGCATAATGACTTTTTGAGTTTGCTCTCCTATAATCACTACCATGTACACGTATAAAGGATGTATAGCATGCTAAGTAAGTCTAAAATTTAAGAGGAAAGAAGGATTGCTCTTTTAAAAGAGAGCCTTGAAGCTCTATCTGGTGGTACAGGCCTGTATCACAGCTACTCAGAGGCCTGAAAGACGACGCCTCCAAGCTTAAGACCTTACTGGGCTTCAGAGGAAGTACAAGATTATTTTGGGCAACTGAGTGTGACTCTTCTCTCAAAATAAAAATTAAAAAGAGGGCTTTGGATGTAGTTCACTGTAGAGTATTTGCTTTGCATGCTAGAGACCTCAGCATTGCAAAGCCCAGGGTTTATCAGTCATAGTGCCTGTCATAGTCAGTGCTCTACTGCAGAGAAGAGACACAAGAAAGCATTTAATTGGGGCTGGCTTACAGTTTAAGAGGTTTAGTCCATTATCATCATGGTGGGAAGCATGGCAGCACAGAGGCAGAAATAGTGTGGAGAAGTAGCTGAGAGCTACTTCCTGATCCAAGAGACTGAGCTTGCCAACCCCACCCCCATTGACATCCTTCCTCCAACAAGCCTACTCTTCCTAATCCTTTCAAACAGTGACCAAGTATTTACATCTATGAGCCTGTGGGAGCTGTTCTTATTCAAACAACCACAGTGCCATAAACCTGTAATTTTAGGACTTGGTAGGTGGCTGAAAGCAAAAAGATCTAGAGTTCAAGTTTGACCTAGGTGACCTGAGAACTTGTTTCAAAAAAGCAAAATCAAGGATAAAACAAATAATAAAAGGCTTTGAATACACTTTGAAGTCCAGCCAAACAGCTGTTTTTTCGAACTGAAATAAATAGACTTCCAAGAACTGAAGTCTATCATTTCAACTGTCTCCTAATCCTTGGGAGCAAAGAATCTTGGGTACTGGATAATAGTGACCTGTGCTCCATTCATTGTTTGTGCAGTATGAAGGCTCTATGAAAGAGGATCCAAAATCTACAGCATTTCAAAAGTTGACCTTGGTCCATATAGTAGGAAAATCAGCCTCAAAATATCTCAAGGAAACAGATATACAACCCACACAAATGATGCTATCATTTCTTGGAAAAAAAAATATGGCTATACTTTAAACCTTAGTCTCAATGCTTTACAGTAACCATGACAACAAAAGACATGAAGTCAGAAGTATTTCAGTCTCGAGGACTAAATTAATGGTTTCACTAGTTTGGGGCCATGACAACTAAATGTCTTAACAGTAGCACTGAATATTTAATGTCACCAAAGTTTTCTATGGATGGTAACTGAAGTGGTGCAGTGCAGCAGACAAATAGGAAGAGAAACCTTGTGAACAATGAAGGAGCTCTTTACTTCCGTTGACATGAGACAGCCATCAGTGTCACTTGTTGGTTGGTGGGGTGACTTGAAAGAGAACCCCAGCCTGGTTCGTCATCCTGGCATGACAGTTTTGTTTTCATTCATCTTTCTGCCTGACTTACCAACACAAGATACCTTCCCACTACAGTCTCATGCAGCCTATAGATGACATCAACTGTAAGCAAATAGTTCGGTTTCTACACTCTAGAGGAGCTTTGGCTATGGCCCTGGGTTGAGGTGTTGATTTATAAGGCTGAGAGTCATGACATGATTCTCTGATAGACCTACAATCTTCACAATGAAAAATGTGGAGATGTATGTGTATGTATGTACATGATGTGTATTATGTATATGTGTACATACATACATACACACACATATATCAGTATCTATCTATATCTGTGTCTATCTATCTATATCTCTCTATCTCTATCTCTGTCTCTATCTCTATCTCTATCTCTATCTCTATCTCTATCTCTATCTCTATCTCTATCTCTATCTCATCTATCTAATGTTGTGCTCCAACCAGGCTTATGGAGCAAATGCTTGTAGAATTTGAATTTTAAAAACCAACTAATATGGGCTGGAGATGTAGTGCGATTGGTAGAGTGTTTGCCTAACAAAGGGAAAACTCCAGATTATACTTTTCAGTATGGTACTAATACAGGGGATAACATAAAACTTTAATCCCAGCACTGTACAGGTGGAGGCCGGAGGAAGGAAGATTAGAAGTTCCAGGTCAACCTCATCTACTTAATGAGTTCCAGGCTGGGCTACATAAGACCCTGTCTCAAAAAATCAAAACCATAAATAATTAAAAGCAAGTAACTTCTTTTCTACTTTGCTTTAAGATTCTGACTTTTAATCCTCCCTTGTAGAAATCCAAGATGAAATGAAACCTTAGCATAAGAGTCACAGGTATTTCACAAATTTAACTCCAAGTTCAAGTCCGCCCAGAAAGGACTGTCTTTGGGGTCACAGCACTTTTCCCATTCTAACACACCTACTCTGCCCAGGCAGATGGGGGAAAATAGTTATGAAAACAGATGACCTAACCATCATGGGGATGAGGATCCAATAGGGAGCTTTCTCTGTGCTAGGCAAACATGCTACCAAATATACTACATCTCTAGGCCAAGTTAATTGTTCTTCTTTTTGTTTTTAAGTCCAAATTCTACCAGCGTTTGTGCCAAAAGCCTAGTTAGAATGCAGCATGATGTATAATGTGCAAAATACTTCATTGATATGCTTGTATGTTTCCCATAAAATCATACAGTGGACTCTCAGCCTTGACACATCTTAAAAATACATTGTTGGGCTAGTTAGCTACTCTGTAATATAATGTCTGTTGCTTTTCCATGTCTTTATTTACTCATTTACTGATACTAGTACAGATTATTGTACATTTACTTTATAGCACACACACACACACCACACACACTTATGCATTTACCTACAATCCCCCTGTCAAATAGTGTTTTCCTGGTAATATATTTTTCTTAATGAAATAATTATGTTTTCAAAGTTGGTCTTTATCAACTTGTCCTTCATTCTTGATCTTAGAAAATAGTGAGTAGGCCAAAGATTGCTCAGTGGGTGAAAGTGTTTGCCCCAAAGCCTGATAACATGAGTCCACCCTCAGAACCCCTGAAGGAAGGAGAGAACCCACTCCTAAAGGTCGATCTCTGAACTCCACACAAATGCCTTGGTGTGCACATCACCCTTTATCTCATAATAATAAATAATACCATTTTTAAAAATGACATTCTAAGTTTAAATTATCTAGATCAATGGTTCTCAACGAGCAGGTCAAACAACCTTTTCACAAGGGTTGCATTTCAGATATCATGCATATCAGATATTTACATAATGATTCATAACAGCAGGGAAATTGCAATTATCATGTAACAGCGAAAATAATTTAATGGTTGGGGTTGCCACAATATGTGGAAATCCATTAAAGGGTCACAGCATTAGAAAGGATGAGAAGCACTGATCTAGATAGAAATTTCTGTGTTGAAAATATTACTTTATGTGCCTAAGGTTATGCTGAGAATTCTAAAGATGAACATGATTCTTTTTTTTCTTATATGCAATATCTTTTACTTTTTAAAAGCTCTGGGCTGGAGAGAGAGTTCAGTTGGCCAAGCCTTTTCGATGCAAGCATGAAGACTTGAGTTTGTTTCTCAGAGCCTATGTTTGTAGAGATAGGTGTGGGAATACACATGTGATCCCAGCACTGGGAAGGCAGACCTCACAATTCCTGATGCTGGCTAGCCAGCCCAGCCTACTTGGTGAGTTCAAGGCTGGTTAGAAATCCCCTCTCATATCTGAGGTAGTCCTCTGGCCTACACACACATGCATGCATGCATTTGGCATGCTTTAAGACTTTTCTACTTTCAGTGGTCAAACATTCTACAACAACCTGTGAAGGGCTCATCATGTGTCTGTCTCTCAACCCCCACCCAGCATTTATAATTCTTTTTTAAACAGTTCTCATCTAGGGAAACAAAACTCTGTGGTAAAGCCTTAATATTATTTCTTCAAAAATTTCTCTCCAGCGTGCCCACGGTGCACAGACATTCCTGTAGGCAGAACATCTGTACACAAAATAAATGAATTAACTAATTGCATTTGCTTCCCTAATTGACTTTTCTCCCTTCTGAGATTCTAAGTTCATGACTACTATGTGTCATTTTTAATATTTATTTCATATTACCAACTATTTATACATTTTTATAAGGTGAATTTTCTTCATATGCTAACTTACTAGGCTGTTCTTGGCACTCAACCTAGCACGTTTTATTTTGTTCATTTTATTTTTGTTAATTTCTATGATGGAGGGATTTTTTCTTTCTTCATAATGAATGACTGTTTTATGTTTCCAACGTTTTCCCCTATGCCACTCTTGGTATGGTTATTTGTCTTATCCTAAATGATCCTCTCTGTACAAAGTAGTGCTACTTATATCCCTAAAGGGTCTCTGCTTCCTTCCGTGAGCTGCTCCTTGAGGTCATATATTACCTTGACTTTGAGTACAAATTAGAAAGAGAAGAAATTTTTCTCTCCATGGGTTCCAGGATGCCAGGCTTTCTTCCAGATGCTCCTCCCTAGTAGAAAGTATTTCCCAAACTTCCTACATCCATGGACACACAGGGATCAAACTACCTTCCTCTCTAGGAATTCTCTCTTAGGTTTCTTTCACTTTGGGGACCCTTTCAGCTTCCCTACTTTCTCATCAGCAACTCCAAGGTAGGTTTTGAGGAAGGATTTGTCACATTCAGATGACACAATATATAGTTCTGCAGGAGCGATGAAAGGCTCACCTGCATACCAAGGGGTTCCCTAGGTAGTTAAGAAGGATCACATAGAAGGCTCTGGGATACCCCAGAACTGTAAAGAACTGTTTGAAAAACTATCACCTCAATAATTAGCATGGCAATACGTAGTCTCATTTATTGTTTACCTTTTCAAATTAGTTCATGATTCATTATACAAATAAAGATACTTCATTTCTCTTACTAACTATACATTTAAAGAGTAAGATGAATTGATAGGGTCTATACTCATTTTTCCTGTTAATTTTTCATTCCATAAAAAATATCTTGGGCATTCATTCATGTTGGGCCGATCTCAATCTTGAGCAATCTTCAAGAATTTTAGGGGTTTGGACCCTATAAACAATGTGTAGAGAGCAATACCACATAGTGGATCATTCCTGGCCAAAGGAAGGGGGTGCAAATTGTATAAATATCAGAATAGCTCTTAGCTCAATCCTATATGAGGAAAACTCATGCAAGAGAAGCAAAGAGCTGCTCAGTTTTAAAACAGTTGTTTGAGAAAACCAACCTTCCATCTCTCTGTTATTTCCTGGGTGCTCATGATGTTTTGTCTTGCTTGCGAGGTCTAACATTACAAGTACAAAGTAGATACTTAAAAAAGTGTATAGGTCAAGATAGTGTTTGTAAACTTCTAACTTTAAGATCTCTAGTGAGAAAAACTGTATCTAGATTTTCTGTTGAAATTACCAAGATAAACCTGAGAACTTTGCAAATGTTTCCTCATAGCTGATCCATTGTCTACTGTTTGTACTAATCTCAACTTCTCTACTTACTCCCGAATGAAAAAGGGATGGAACCATGCCAAGCTGCTAAGTCTCTGACAGAGAATGAAGTTACACTCTGGAACACAGACTAATTTGTTTATTAGGTACGTTCTGTGAGTTAAGGAAAGAAATTTTTGGCAAATAAATAAATAAATAAATAATCAAACATACTGAGACCTTAGGGCACAGGAGGTCAGAGAGAGGAAGGGGAGTCTTTGCATAGTTCTAAAGGAACACAAGGTGGCAGCAGTAGGCAGCAGTAGGCAGCGTGGATTCTCAGCAGAAATGCAGCACTTGCAAGAACAGGGGACAGAAGGCTTCAAGAAAGAGAAGAAGGTGAGAAGGTGACTACCTATTTCTTTGTCACGGACTGTGGTGCGGAACATTCGTCCTCTCTACCAGGGGGCACTATACAGCATCTTACATGATCTGCCTGGGCATCCCATACCCCGTCATGCCTGCCTGGGAGGCACCCTTGTTGCTGCCCATCTGCAGGCCTATGACATTCTGTCCCTGGCGAAGTTGCTCCTCTGAAAATCCTCTCCGATTCTGCTGGGCTTTCCTGGATGGAAAGAGTGAGATGGAAGTGGATCATGTGACCGCTACAAATCCTTCTCAAGATAGGGTTACACAGGCTCTATCTGAGGCAATCAAACACACCATTCGACTCTGTCCTGACCTACAGCTCTACCATAAGCTATGTCCCACCGTGAGCCATAGCTAATCATGGCCCATCTGATAAGTACATACAACTTTCCTATCCCTTAGGAACCAAGATAACTCTGAGAATTGAGAGAGAGGGAGGAAGAGGGAG